>NW_008690158.1:0-1576 GCF_000695815.1 Acanthisitta chloris | reverse complement strand
CTGCTTTCAGTCTGCTGCTCGGTATCACTGGGTTGGACTGAGTGATCTCAGAGGTGTTGTCCAAGCTAGACCCAGGTGTTGCAGAATGGCTAAGAGAGCGGGGACATAATCCTGGGAATGCACCTGGGGAAGACTAAAAAGAGCAAGGACACAGTCCCCTGGGAACGCAGCTGGGAATGCAGTGTACAAGCAAGGCTCTGGAGATTGTAACTTATATCTAGATAGGGAGTAACTCAGCTTGGCAGAAGGCAACTTAACTTGGCAGATGGCAGGGGCAAGTTGTCCTTGAGGGTGAGACAAACCAGTTTGAGACAAACAGCTAAGAATGCAGCCAAGCCTGGGAAAGTAAGAGATAATCCTCACAGCTGTAACCACAAGTAGGGAGAGTACCTGAATGCTATCTTTAGAGCTTAGCCAATTATAAATGATTGATAGTTATATGCCTGTCCTGCACTGTATAAGAAAGAGCCTGTTGGACAATAAAGTGGAGCTTGCTTTATCACTCACACCGAGTCGGCCGCTTGCTTCCCCGCAAGGAACCTTCACCTTTCCCAACACCCAGAGACCTCCATCTGATCCCATCCCATCCTGGGTCATATGGCCCAGGCCTCTACTTTGCCTAGATCTCTGCTCCCCCCAAGGTTGTATCGTCTGTGAATTTCCTTCCTAGCCCTTCAAGTCATTTCTGGAGGTCTTGAAGAGCACTGCACCTAAGCTGGAAGGCACTGGTGGAACTCTGTAGTGACTGGTGTTATGTCATCCTGTTAAGCATAACACTTTGCAGCCAAGCCCAGAGGGCAGTTGGTCCCCAAGGGCAATTAGAGACTGGAATGTGCTGCCCAGGGAGGTGTTGGGGTCAGGAGAGCCTAGAGGTGTCATTCAGTGCAGCAGGACCTCAGTGGTTTGAGCCCCAAGGGGACCCACCCAGCTCTGTCAGCCCAGACTCCCAACCCCACTGGGGAACAGGGAGGAGCAGCTCATGGGTCACCCTGTGGAAAAGAACATATTTGGGAAGACAGAGGACAAGGATGCAGGATGCTCCAACGAGACAGGGCTGCTCCCAGGCTCCATCTTTGCCAAGTCAGGGGCCAGTTCTGCCCTGGATATGGCAAACAACATCCAGGAGGATCCTCTCTTCATGATAAAGGAATGAAGGGTTGGAACAGTGGGAGAGGAGGCAAAAGGCAGCAGCAGCAGCACTGGCTCAAAACTGTGTTACTTGTCTTATAAACTCTTCTTTATCTTACAAACAGTTTCTGTATTGTTACTTCATTGGTTTTGCATCATTGATATGTCATAAAGATAATGTAAAAAACCACTGTATCTTGAAATTCGTCTGGTGCAATGGACTGTTCTGTTCTCCCTGCAAACCTGCTCCTTCAGGAGTCCCAGGATATGACTTCCAAGCAGGTGTGGATCACAGGGAAGAGCAGAAGTTGGGGCAGTTTGCTGCAGGTCTGCTGCACCAGCTGGAAGAGGATCATGAGGGGAACATGATAGAGGTTTTAGATTCAATTTGGAGCCAGCTAAGCCTTGTAAGTACAGTTTGGGGTTTGGGGTGCAAGGAGGGGCAGTG
>NW_008690157.1:1543-3856 GCF_000695815.1 Acanthisitta chloris | reverse complement strand
TGGACGGGGCGGGAGGCCCCGGCTGGGGAGGAGGTGGCTGTGAGGTTGTGCCCTGCTGGACGTGGGGCGTCGGGTTGGGGGTGTGTGTCTCCCCCGCGCCCCCAACCCACCTCTGCCCCCAGGTGTTCTTTGACCTGCGGATCGGTGAGGAGGATGTGGGCCGCGTCGTCATCGGGCTCTTCGGCAAAACAGTGCCCAAAACGGTGGAAAACTTCGTGGCCTTGGCCACTGGAGAGGTGAGGGCTGAGCCTCCCTGGCCCTGCAGGGCTCCTCGGGTGCAGTGCTGGCTGCAGGGAGCTCCAGGCCGTCCCTTTACCTCATTCCATGTTCTCCTTTCCCACCCCCAGAAAGGATTTGGCTTCAAGGGCAGCAAGTTCCACCGTGTGATCAAGGACTTCATGATCCAGGGAGGAGACTTCACGCGTGGCGATGGCACTGGAGGTACCTTGGAGTGAGGCAACAGTTCCATTCCCAACCCTCTGCCTAGATGTCCCTGGCACTGGTGTGGAGCTGGAGTGCAGCGGGAACGAGGGCATGGAGCTCATAGAGACCTAGTCTTGGAGCAGAGCTGGGGCCTGGGGTGACATGGTGCTGGGAGCCTCCTGCCCTGGTCGCTCCTGCCCAGCTCGTGGGGTGCTTCCAGCTCCCTCCAGAGCTGGTGTTAATCTCTGCTCTCAGCCTGTGCTGGGAACCACCAGCATCGCCACCCCTACCCTGGTGTATTCCCTGAGACCAACTCAGCCTGTTTGTCCTCACCCTTAGGGAAAAGCATCTATGGGGACCGTTTCCCTGATGAGAACTTCAAGCTGAAGCACTACGGGCCGGGCTGGGTGAGCATGGCCAACGCTGGCAAAGACACCAACGGCTCCCAGTTCTTCATCACCACCGTGAAGACGCCGTGGCTGGACGGGAAGCACGTGGTGTTCGGCAAAGTGCTGGAGGGCATGGTGAGGTGCTGGGGGGAACGGGGTGGGTGCTCCTGGGGAGCAGCCCAGGAGGTTAGCTGGGGGCTGGCTGAGCTCCCAGCACTGTCCCACTCACCTCTGCTCTGCCCAGGACGTGGTGCGGAAGGTGGAGAACACTAAGACTGACAGCAGGGACAAGCCGCTGAAGGACGTTGCCATCGTTGACTGTGGCACCATCGAGGTGGAGAAGCCTTTTGCCATCGCCAAAGAGTAACTCCCCGCGCAGGGCACGGTGGCCTGGGGCCACCTCATGCCCCCCAATGCCTCCCCTGGCCCTGCAGCTGGCGGGACAGGGCGTGGGATCCTCTTCCATCATTTTTGTAGGAAGCACATGCACCAATAAATGTGACCAATGTGTTTTTTAAACAGTTGTTGCCTCTCTCCTGCCTTGGGAGGGAGTTGGATCCCTTTGCATCCCTCACCCACATGCACCCCTCAGCCTCCCAGCCCTCTTCCACATCTCATCCAGCTGGGAGTGGTGCCACGGTTGGCCCTGGGTTTGCTTTGCAGAATTCCACAGCACAGCACTTTGCCGATCAATCAAATCCAAGAGATTTATTACACCAAAGCCTGGATGCAGAGGGGTTTTCCAGCACCGTTCAGCATCCAAAGGCTCCTACTGCAACCCCAAACCACCGTGAGGCAGAGCTCTGCTCTCCCATCAAAGGCACTTTGGATGGTGGTGGGAGAACAGCTGTGGCTCCCACCATCCCCTTGGCTTCTCCCAAACGGTTTTTCTGCCCCAGCCCAGCAGGGAGGAGTGGTTCTCATCACAGGGACACATTCCTCACCACTGCATCCCGAGATGCTGGGTGTGTGCCCGGGAGCCTGGCATTCCAGGGGCTCGGTGCACGGCCTGGGCTTGGGTGCAGCACATGGGGAGGTAAAAGCCCTGCAGGACTCCACTGAGGACCGTGTTGGGGAGCAGGTCTGTGGGGAAGGAGTGAGCTGGAGCAGCTTGTTCCCTCCTGGGCCCCATTGAAGGAAAAAACAAACACCTTTGGGGGGCCCAGAAGAGCCTTTTGGAGGCTCTGGGGTCCTGTTCCTTACCATTGCCATGTGGCTGCACGTATGGATCGGAGCAGAATCCAAGCACGGGGCGCTGGGAGGGCAGGGAGTGTGCACTGCTGGGAAGAGGGGACGTCAGTCCTCAGCCTGTCCCCATGTCTGTGTCTTGGGGTGCTTAACACAGGTCAGGGGGACGATCTGTGAGCCATGTAGGATAACCCTGGTGCCGGCAGAATTTGCCTTCTACTCACGGGGGGTTGTTGGCCTTGGTGTCCTGCTGGCACCGCCGCACCTTCAGGAAGTCCAGCACGTCCTGGGGCAGCTCCTCATTGTGGTACAG
>NW_008690157.1:0-1468 GCF_000695815.1 Acanthisitta chloris | reverse complement strand
CACCCCAAAGACACCTCCAGCTGGCACCTTACCTGCAGGTAGACCTCCAGGCCCTGCCGGCGCTGCTCCAGCACTTTGGGCATCCAGTTGGGGACATGGCGTGGAGGGAAGTCAGGGACCTTGCAAGTCTTCTTGATCTGGGGCAGAGCATGGGGGGCATGAGGGCAGCACGGGCCCTGGAGGACGAGGCTGAGCCCCCCACAGTGCCAGGGGTCTCACCCGTTTGTGCAGCGCCTGGAACTCGCTGTAGCGTTTCGTCACCGTGTGCCGCCGACCATTGCACAGCACCTCCACACGGAACACCTGTGGGCACCATAGCCTCATCAGCTTCATCAGCCTCATCGTCCTCCCAGGGGATGCCAGGGCCTCCAACCCACACACACACACAGCCTGGGGACCTCCAGGCTACTCACAGCCCAGAACAGCCAGGACCCCCAAACTCTAGGATAGACTCCCAACCCCTCCCAGGGCCAATGGGGGTACCACAGGAGAAGGCTTGGGGTCCTGCACCCCTGGGGAAAGGACACATACCCCCCACACCTGGATGGCAAGGACCCACTACCCACTGGAGACAAAGGACACCCCCTCCCACCTTTTGAGAGCTGGAGGCCCTCCCCATCCCAGCAAGGGCCTCCACTCCCGGAGTGTGTAGGGGACACACACACATCCCTGGGGCAGATGGGGGGAGGACTACCTGGGGACAGACAGGGACCACTCCCTCCTCCTCTAGGCCCACAGGGAACTTGTCAGAGTAGAAGAACACCCCCAATTTCAAGGGCAGAAGGTGCCCCCAGCAAAGGCACCACCACTGCACCAGGGCCAGAGACCTCCACCCCCTGTGGCAGAGGGAGGGCTCCTGGGGACCTCCACTCCTCAGGGTGGGTAGTGGCATCCCAAGGCAGACAGGGACACAACCTCCCCCTCCCTCCTCCAGATTAGGGACACCACCACTCCATAGTGGGGACCCCAGGAACAGGCAGAGACCCCCTAACGAACACACAGACAAACACAGTCCACCCTCCACCCACCCCACCACTTCAATCATCATCATCCCCAGGTGGGACCCCTGGGGACAGTCATCAACCTCCTCAGAGTGGGACAGGCATCTTCGCTTCCCCTCTCTGATCCAGGATGTTCTTCCCCAAGGGCAGAAGGGACATTCACCTACATCCCAGGCAGGTGGGGGTGCCCTAGGCACAAGCAGGATCCTGGGACAGGGCAGGGACCCCTAACCCCTAGGGCAGGTGGAGGTACCCCCAGGCAGGGGAGAGGATCCTCAGGGCCAGAGGAGACTCCTGGGACAGGGACACCCCCGATTTCAAGGGCAGAGGGTGCACCCAAGAGGGACCCAGGGCAAGCAGAGACCTCCACCCTTGGGGCAGAGGGAGACAAACCCCTCCCTGGAATATGTGGGGGACTCCTGGGGGAACTTGGGGACCTCTGGTCCTAGGGCACATGGGGCTATTTG
>NW_008690156.1:0-785 GCF_000695815.1 Acanthisitta chloris | reverse complement strand
TCTTACTAGAGTCTGGACTACACAGCTAAAACACAAAGGTGACCCTGACTTTGTGAGAGTATCTGGAACAAAAGGACTCCTTTCTTTTCTTCCTGTTGGGGGAACTGCCAGGGATAAGATGCTTTGAAAATTTTGTGGCTTGGAGGCTGAAACAGGGAGATCACATTTTTTGAAAATCTAACCCCAGTTATTGCATCAATTGGTCGTACAAAAGGGGAGTTAAATGAGCTAGCATTAAATTAGCATTTAAATAAGCTAATTTAAATCGGGGATAAAATCATAGAAATTCAAGGTATAATCTTGGAAGTTTAACAATGAAAATCATCTGATTCCTACATTTATTTCCTATTTTTAAACAGAAGGCTTAAATTTTATAAGAGGTTGTTTTCCCATTACATGTTACTGCTACTGCTCATCTCCCATCTCACAAGTACTAGTATATCTGCACTGCTAAACTCACCAGACTACTGAGAACATGTGCCTGAAACAAAGGCTAGTCTACTTTAATTATTTTTGCAAATAATTGTACATAAGAACCACATGTATTTATTATGAATTATTATGTTTTCCTTTATCCATACATAATGAATTTTTACACAGTTGGGCAATTTAGTACGCCCTTGTTTTCAATTCAATTGGATTCTATTTAATGCCCATATTTAACCCTCAAGCTGAAAGATTTGATATTCCTTTGAGAGCTGTATTTTTCTTTTTTCATTTTACACCTTTATATCTCTCTCTCTGTTGTGAAAAACTTAGATGCTTCAGGTGGTTATGAGGATAAA
>NW_008690155.1:0-3285 GCF_000695815.1 Acanthisitta chloris | reverse complement strand
CCTGTCCCTTGTCTGGGGGTCCCCTGAGGACTCTGGCAGTGGGGTGACCCCTGTCCCCTGCCCCAGATCCCCCCTCTCCACCCACCATCGAGTGCTGGGCCATCAGCTACCCGCAGACAGTGAACTGCTCCTGGGGCCTGACCCCTGACCCACTGCTGGACACTCACTTCGTGGCCACATACAGGTCAGTGGGGATCCCCCAGCCCTGCCTGAGCCCCCCCATGCCTGTGTCACCCCCTCCTCACCCAGCTGTCTGCTCTGCCCCCAGGGATGGCACTGGGGGGCCCGGGGAGACGGGTGAGTGTGTGCTCATGGGGCCGAGGAGCTGCTCCTTTGGGGACCTCCAGGTGTTCTCCCTCAGCCCCTACGTGGTGAATGTGACAGCTGTGAACCCCCTGGGTGCTGCCTCCAGCCTCCTGCCCTTCCTCCTGGAGAACATCAGTGAGTGCTGCTGGCATGGGGACACAGGGGTAATCCCCAAACCCCTCACACCTCACCCCACCTGGGGCTGGTCCAGCCCTGGGGTGTCCTTTGGGCCTTTTCCCTATGGTTTCTCCTCTGTTTGGGATGTGGGATCATCAGGGCAATGATTTGCTGGGTCTCAGGTTGGCTCTGCAGTGTGGATTGCATAGCTCAGCCCACAGGGCAGGGGGATACAGTGTCTCTGTCCCCAGGGACCCCACGCTGGGTCCCTCAGCCACCACCTCACCCCTTCACGTGAAAAGGAAGTGAAGTTTTACACAGACAAACAGTGGTAGGACAAGAGAAATGGTTTTAATCGGAACAAGGAGAGATTTATATGGGATATTAGGAAGGAATTCCTCCCTATGAGGGGTGGAGCAGCTCTCCTATGAGGAAAGGCTGAGACAGTTGGGATTTCTCAGCCTGGAGAAGAGAAGGCTTCAAGGGTGACCAAGTTGTGATCTTCCAGTCCCTGTAGGGAGCCTGCAAGAAAGATGGAGAGAGACTATTTACAAGGGCCTGGAGTGCCAAGACAAGGGGGAATGGCTTCACATTGACACAGTGTAGGTTTAGGTTAGATATTGGGAAGAAATTCCTCCCTGTGAAGGTGCTGAGGCACTGGAATGGATTTCCCAGAGCAGCTGTGGCTGCTCCATCCCTGGGAGTGTTCCAGGCCAGGTTGGATAGGGTTTGGGCTAGTGGAAACCATCCCTGCCCATGGCAGAGGTTGGCACGAGATGCTCTTTAAGGTCCTTTCCAACCCAAACCATTCCATGACTCCTTGTCTCCCCATCCCTCAGTAAAGCCTGACCCCCCTGAGGACCTGAGGGTCTCCCCCATCCCTGGGGAGCCCAAGCAGCTGCGGCTGGAGTGGAACCCACCATCATCCTGGCCCTTCCCAGAGTACTTCCCACTCAAGTACCACATCCGTTACTCCCAGGACAAGGACTCTGCCACCACCACCACCACGGTACTGCCACCCCCTCCCTGCCCCGAGGCTGCAGCACACACAGGGCTGTGACACTGTGTGCCCTGACCCTGCTGTGCCCTAGGTTGGGCCCTTCCAGCTGACATCCCACACCCTGCGGGACGTGCGGCCTGGCACCCTCCACCACGTCCAGGTGGCTGCCCAGGACCTGTCAGACTCAGGGGAGCTCAGTGCCTGGAGCCCACCAGCCTCGGGGGCACCCTGGGGACAGCCCTGACAGGCAGGGCACATCCAGTCATCCCTTCCCCATCCTGCTTGTCCCACTGAGGGGCCTCACATGCTCCAGGAACGCAGAGCCACCAGTGCTGTCAGCAATGGGCAATAAACTGACTTGATGCTCTGACCCTGTCCTGATTTTGGGGGGTTTGTGATGGCTGAGCTGCCCCAGGGATGGTCTTCATGATGCCCTTGGGCTTGGTTCCTTTTTGCTGCACAGGACAGTTCTTTCAGTGCCCCTGGATGGTCCTTTTGCTGCCCCAGCACAGTTCCTTTGCTGCCCTTGGGGATGGTCCCTTTACTGCCCCTGGACAATCCTTTCACTGCTCCCAGATGGCACTTTGGCTGCCCCAGGGCAGTTCTTTGCTGCCTTTGGGCTTGGTTCCTTTTTGCTGCCCAATATAATCTATTCACTGCTCCTGGATGGTCCTTTTGCTGTCCCAGCACAGTTTCCTTTGCTGCCCCAGGAAAGTTCCTTGATGCCCTTGGGCTTGGTTAGATTTTGCTGCCCAGGACAGTTCTTTCACTACTCCTGGATGGTCCTTTTCCTGCCCCAGGACAATCCATTCACTGCCCCTTGAGACAACCTCTTTAACGCCCCTGAACACTCCTTTTTGCTGGCCCTGGACAATCCATTCAGTGCTCCTGGATGGTCCTTTTGCTGCCCCAGAACAGTTCTTTGCTGCCCTTGGGCTTGGTTCCTTTTTGCTGCCCAATATAATCTATTCACTGCTCCTGGATGGTCCTTTTGCTGTCCCAGCACAGTTTCCTTTGCTGCCCCAGGAAAGTTCCTTGATGCCCTTGGGCTTGGTTAGATTTTGCTGCCCAGGACAGTTCTTTCACTACTTGGCTTCCCCAGGACAGTTCTTTGCTGCCTTTGGGCTTGGTTCCTTTTTGCTGCCCAATATAATCTATTCACTGCTCCTGGATGGTCCTTTTGCTGTCCCAGCACAGTTTCCTTTGCTGCCCCAGGAAAGTTCCTTGATGCCCTTGGGCTTGGTTAGATTTTGCTGCCCAGGACAGTTCTTTCACTACTCCTGGATGGTCCTTTTCCTGCCCCAGGACAATCCATTCACTGCCCCTTGAGACAACCTCTTTAACGCCCCTGAACACTCCTTTTTGCTGGCCCTGGACAATCCATTCAGTGCTCCTGGATGGTCCTTTTGCTGCCCCAGAACAGTTCTTTGCTGCCCTTGGGCTTGGTTCCTTTTTGCTGCCCAATATAATCTATTCACTGCTCCTGGATGGTCCTTTTGCTGTCCCAGAACAGTTCTTTGCTGCCCTTGGGCTTGGTTCCTTTTTGCTGCCCAATATAATCTATTCACTGCTCCTGGATGGTCCTTTTGCTGTCCCAGAACAGTTCTTTGCTGCCCTTGGGCTTGGTTCCTTTTTGCTGCCCAATATAATCTATTCACTGCTCCTGGATGGTCCTTTTGCTGTCCCAGAACAGTTCTTTGCTGCCCTTGGGCTTGGTTCCTTTTTGCTGCCCAATATAATCTATTCACTGCTCCTGGATGGTCCTTTTGCTGTCCCAGAACAGTTCTTTGCTGCCCTTGGGCTTGGTTCCTTTTTGCTGCCCAATATAATCTATTCACTGCTCCTGGATGGTCCTTTTGCTG
>NW_008690154.1:0-208 GCF_000695815.1 Acanthisitta chloris | reverse complement strand
GTGCCCTTTGACGACGCGGCTCACCAGCCACTCGTACTTGTCCTTGGCCGCCGCGATCTGCTGGCTCTGCTGTTTCAGCGCCTCGAAGTAGGGCACGATCTTGGTCTTGCCCCTGCTCCTGTCCACCAGCTGCGCCAGGGCGCCGAAAGCGGCGTCCACGTTGACGTTGGAGCGCGCCGACGTCTCCACCACCTGCAGGTTCTTCTTG
>NW_008690153.1:0-29245 GCF_000695815.1 Acanthisitta chloris | reverse complement strand
AATAGAGTTGTAACTGACTTAGAAAATGTGACTATGAAATTATTGTGCACAGCTTTTTCCAGAGCAATAACTAGTGAGCATTAGATAAAATAAAGGTACTTGGTACACAAAAGAAATGCACGTTTGTGTTTGTAAGTCATCTTTACAGGGTACAAGGTTGCTTAGACTAACGTTTGGAAGAAAACTCCACTGAGAAGCATCAAGTACAAAGACAACTTCTGTGACTAGAGACTACAAAACACCTTTAGCCACAAACAGTGCAAAACTGTGTAAGTGTTCAGGAGACACAACTGTACATAATGCCTATACTGCACATTGTAGAGGCAACCAATTAGGTGTTTGGTCCAGTTCAGCCATTTTAATTGTTGTACCATCATATGCACAGAAAATTACTAATGGAAAAGTGGTTAGGGTAGAAGTTTCATGAACCAAGGTCTCCTGACTGTATTCCTTACCTGCACATCCAGCTTTCGTTTGAGACAGAATAGCCCATTTGTCCACTGTCTATAGGTGTTATCCATAAAGTCAATTATTTTTCTGTATCTTAGGCCTTTAAAAATAAAAACATTTATATTGTGAATTATTATCATGATGCAGAAGAGTACAGGTCTTCAAAAATCCCAACTGAAGAGGGCAAAAAATCCATGTAAAGTATTAAAGTTTCCATATTTCTATAATTCATAAACACTGGACAGAGAAAACATTTAACAAACCAGTTGCACATGCTTCACTGAACTGCATTTAGATGCCACCTTCCATTTTGTCACTGGAGGAAACTGTAGAGAACTTTGCGATTATGTACTGCAGATTCTTCTTTAAAAGGGATGAAAGAACTGGGGTATTCCTTTCCTGCTTCTATCTTTTATGTCTCCAATGAAACACTGTTAGGACTAGCATACAGGGGAAGAAGTACAATTAACAGAACAGCTGCTTACACTCACTGCAGCACATAAGCTGTCATTTATCTTGGAATTTAAATAAGTCTAGCAGTACAACAAACATGCTCTTGTTCTGGTTTCTTTCATCCTTGCTCTCCACCTGTTTCTTTCCTGCTTCTATCTTTTATGTCTCCAATGAAACACTGTTAGGACTAGCATACAGGGGAAGAAGTACAATTAACAGAACAGCTGCTTACACTCACTGCAGCACATAAGCTGTCATTTATCTTGGAATTTAAATAAGTCTAGCAGTACAACAAACATGCTCTTGTTCTGGTTTCTTTCATCCTTGCTCTCCACCTGTTTCTGTTTGTTATACCTATGATTCTGGCTTGCCTTTCCCTAATTAGGTTTTGAGTTCACTGAGAAATCTTCTTATAGTATCCAATCTGGGCCACCTCAAGAGCATATTTTCTTGAGTTTTACTTCCAGTGTTCACAGCTTCTGTTCTAAATGGGTGGCAAAGGCAAATATAAACCACCGGCAGCCACTGAAGCCCCTGAATGTCTGTTTCTTGACAATGAAGAGGGATTCCTGCCCACAATAGAGAAGAATGTGAGAAACTGTGTAGACTTTGATGGAACACTTGAGCCCAGGGTGCCACACATAGAAGCAAAGATGACCTTGCCATCCAACAACAATGAACTGTTAAGATTCAGGGGGTTTAACACAGGTCTCAGCAGGCTAGGTTCTTCTTAGAGTATGGTGAAAGATGGGAAAAATAGTTAAAGCTTGAATTACAAAGTATTTTGGTCTTCATTTTGACAATGTCCTTTGCTTTCTTTCCCTTACTACTTCTGAGAAATAGGGAAGTGAAAAACAGTTAGGCAGTATATTAGAGCTAAAGATGAAAACAACTGTCCTTTTTGAAGCAAAGTAAGGTGAGATGAACTGGATTTGTGATGGAAAAAAAAGCTACTGCTTTGAAGACAAATATACAAGGAAGTTCAGAAAACAAAATAAAAGACAAGAAAAATGCCATTTGTGTCTGTGATGCTTGCTGCTGTTGCAACCTTGCAGCTTTCAAGAGACAGCCACCAGCCTCTTCTCACTTCAACAGCCATAAACAAAATTGTATCTGTGTCAGGTTGTTTGTGACAGTGCGTATAGTTGTTTTGCTGGTCACAGTTCACAGCAGTTTTGACTGAATATATCAGACCTGATTAAATAGAAAACAAATAAATAGGAAAGAAGGGAAATACGGTAAGGTGGCAAAAATATGGTAAGAAGGCTGGAGTTACACAGGAGAGGCCACATTTTTGACACACAGCCCTAAGCTTTAGCCAGTATCATTTCAGTGTATCAGCCAGACCCTTCCTTGTGAGTTATCTCATGATTCTTCCTGGAATGGCATACAGAAGGTGTGATTCCTCATGTGAGGCCCTCCAGAGTGGTAGATATGACAGTTGTGATTTGAAGGCTTATTTACTACTTCTTTACTGGGACATGTTTCAAATTAGGGGCATCCAAATTTTCAGAGGATTTTTTTTGTTATTAAGTCTATATACAGGACATAAACATTGGCCTACTGATTTCCATCTTCACACTCATTTTGTTTGAGTTCCAAGTTTAGGATTGCTTGGATTCATCTTTTTTCAACTTTTAAATTTTCCTTATTTTCAGTGTAACATAATAGAAATCAAGTTGGCATTTTTTTACTTCAGAGAGCTTGTAACATGGGCAGATGCACAATATCACAAGGAGTAAAAAGGATGGAATAAAAGAAGGAAGAAAGGAACATAGAGTTGATAGAAGAG
Organism: Acanthisitta chloris; assembly: GCF_000695815.1. NCBI lineage: Eukaryota > Metazoa > Chordata > Aves > Passeriformes > Acanthisittidae > Acanthisitta > Acanthisitta chloris. The sequence continues at coordinate 26,550 of NW_008690153.1, read as the reverse complement.
TAGGCAATAACAACTGCCTATTTGTATATCCATCTGACACTTCTAGAAAAATCGGAGCTTAAAACAATGAGCTACTGCTTTAGTGCAAACCCCTTCCCTTGATCCTTTTCAAGCACCAGAAGGCTGGGAGATGGTGAATGTGACATCTGTTTGTTGAGTTTCTTTTTCCTGGAGTTCTATGGAACTACTGACCATTGTCTTCAATGCCTGAATCAGGAAAATTGTTAAAAGACTATAATAAGATGCAGAATTTACTGGATGGATATGATACATTGAGAAGGAGTAATCATATTTTTTGTAAGACACATCAAAGACATCAAAGACCTGATGGAGTTCCTTGAAGAAGTCAGTACATGAATAAGGGAAATGTTACAGTCTGCTTGGACTTCCAAGGAGTTTTCAACATGATTTATCATCAATAACTCTTGAAGAAACTAAATGGCCAAGGAATAGCCAGACTTCACAAAGATTAAACAGGTTGAAAGATAAAAGCTGCAGAACAAATTACAATTTTCCATGACACAGGAAAAACACCAGTGGAATCATCATGAGGTGTTCTTTACATTGAGTTCATAATTGATATGGAAATATCAGAGAGGCAGCAAAGGTTGTTAGCGATACAAATCAATTACAATAGAGCAGACAAAAGCTGATTGCAAAGAACTGCAGAAATTACATTCATGATACTAACTGGACAAAAATAGGAAGGTAAAATTCAGTGTTACTAAATATAAAGTGATGCACACTGAAAAAAAATGATCTCTGATCTGTGCAATGATATGCTCAGAGTTTCTAAAACAGCAGGCAAGAGAAAGTTCTTCAAGTTATAGTCAAAAGAAAAGAAAACTTTAGTTGAGTAGAGGTGAAAATATGCAATGTTATAAGCTATTAGAAGAAAATACAGAGGGGAAAAAAGATGAAAATATCAAAAAAAAAAATAGAAAAAAGAGAAAAATATAAAAATATCTCAAAAAAAGATAAAATATCATTGTACCACTGTGAAGATCCATGATACATCAAATCTTAAAAATTATGTGTTTCCAGTCCTCTTCTCTTAGAGGGCAATGGTCAGAATGAGGAAAAAAAGCTATCAACAGCTCATATTAATAAAAACTGAATATATAAGGTTTCTTGAGCCTGCAAGATACAGGACTGAGTGAGAAATTATGAAGTAATATAAAATTATGAGTGAAGAGCTTGAATATGAATGTGGTGTTCCCCATGTTTTCCAACCAAAGTATTAAGAACCACCACACATAACAGGCACACAATCCAAAACAAAGGAAAGACAATATACAGCTAAGATGTGAAACTCGGTGCCATATAATTGCATAGGTTCAAAGATGGACTAGACAAACTGACAGGAATAAAACTCATATAGAACACAAATACTGATATTGAATACAAATGTAAAACATCTGGAAGCATCTTTGACACACATCACGAGAATATGAAAGAAATATATGTGAACATTTTAAAGGCTGTTATTCCAAGCAGGTTACTGCAGCAAATGAAGCTGTGCCCTGCCTTGATATGGCTTACTGCCTTCCAAACCTTTGCCTGCACTAGAGTGCAAAAGAGTACTAAAGAGTAATAAAAGCATTCAGCAAGACTCGAGAACAGTACTATGCTAAGCAGATTTACACTGCATTTGCTCTTGTTATTGTAAGCATAACTTCATATAATGTGATAAGGTGACCTCTCTTATCTATGTTGGTAAAGGCCACACAATCATGAATGAAAGGCAAACAGAAGACATCAACAGGTCCTGTGAAGCAATTTCAAAAGCATTTATCCAGCACATCCAGCATCAATGATTGTGCAGTCATTCACTTTCTGCTGACCATAACATGATTATGAATAGTTTTATATGGATACTATTATTATTCCAAGCAGTATGTATATTCAAAATATCCCACAAAGTTGTATGTAGATTAATGTACAATTTGTAGAAATTTAGTTCAGGTCTCATAATGTTCTGGACCTATTCAGAACAGCATTCCATCTGCTTACTGTTTTCCTTCACTGCCAAATCAGGATATATAACTGAAAGAAACTTACTAATTTTCCCACTCACACTTTCCCCTTTTAAAATTGTGTATTCAGATCCACTCTGGACCCCAGCCAAGATATGTAAAATATAACCTCTCATCTCCGCTAATTCAAGAAATAGAAAGGATTTTGAATCATACAACCAACACCAAAGAGAAACTCCATTGCTATCTGTAGTCGTATCACTCTAACTGAAAGTCTTTTTAGAAGTGTAGCTTAAAGAGAAACTCCATTGCTATCTGTAGTCATATCACTCTAACTGAAGGTCTTTTTAGAAGTGTAGCTTGTATAAAGACATTTCATAGATGGCAAATATCTTATTAGAGTTATTAGGCAATTTTCTATAGAAAAAATTTTATATGCTTACAAAAGGAATTATAATGTCTTCAACTTACATGGGCAATATTTCTTTTTAAACTATCACATCATAAGTATTGGTTCAATGCACATGGTTGATTGTGTAGAGGTATCTTTTATTGTCACTTGTGGAATAGTAAGTGCCCTGAAAAATCAACTTACTGAGCTGTAAGCATGTCACTGTAGCTATATTTATAAAGGCTCATTCTAGTAAAAAAAAATTGCTACTGATTTTATAGTGCTCCGCTGTAGGTATTTCTTCTTTGTTTTTAAAGAAAAATCATTTCTCATAGATTGGGAGATTGTAAAAATAAATTATTTAGCATATAATTTTTTTCTGACCAATCTATCCACTGTGCAGACTTGTCGTGTTTTTTGTAAGTAATCACCAATACAGCAAATATTCAGGAGACAAACAGTCAACATTTTTTCAAATGAAGGTACACAGAGTTATTAAGTGAATTTATCCTTACTCTAAAATGTCCACAAAAAGATAACATGTTGAGAAATGTATAAAAAAATTTGTAGAGTATATGTAAAGTATCTTTTAAAAATCTCTGAGACAGTAGTCAACATAATGTTAGAAAGAAATGAGTGCTGCTCCTTTATTTTTAATATAAATAATTCTGACTTTTTATAGGTGTAATGACATTACAGTACAAATAAAATTGGTATAGAAAACATCAGGTACACAGTGCACTTTACAAGTAGAGAGCTACAATTCATTTTAATCTCCTATGTGTCAGAAAATCCCTGAAAATTGTAAATAAAACACTAAAATGCTTGCTTCTAGTCCATACATATTCATTTTTAACTTGGATACCCAGAAGCAATAAAACTAGACTAAGTGACTTTTGGGAAACTCCAGAAACATTTGAGCATAATTTTATTACCTTGAAAATACTGCAAAACTCAAGAATGGCTTAGCCCATATCTTAGGCTGTCAATGTCTAAATGAGTCCATAAAGCAAGGCTTCCCTGCAGGTAGACTCTACATATAGCATTTAATTCTAGCAATTCCTTAGTCATTTTTATAGCTATTTACCCTTGGAATATGAGGATGATTTCTTTTTTTTTAGTTAACTCTATACAACCAATAGGCAATACTGAGCACTGAAATACTCATTGCATAAGTTTGCAGCACTGTTGCATGACTGATATCTCAAGTCCAATTTGGAAATTGTATTTGGGTTTTGCTGATACAGCATGAGAGCTGAGATAAACTAGTGTTCAGAAATTCAAATTATCCAGTAAGACCTGTTAGCATAGCATCTCGTACTTTGTAAAACTTCTCAAAGTAAGGAAATCAATGAAAGGCAAACCCCACTCTATTGCACAGTAAGAAAACAGTAAGAAAACCGAGTAATCATTCTTTCACATGGAATTGGAAAAAAAAATCAAGATGTGCAGACTGAAATTCTCAAGCTTTAGCAACTCACTCTGACAAGTGAGAAATATTTAAAAAGCAGCCAAAACAATAATACTTGTCATTTTTATAAAGGTAACTGAACGCCAATATCATGTTTTCATACCTTCCAGATAAATTAACCAAAGACCAAAGTATTGCAATGTGAAAAACCAGGATAGGGCATGATGGTTTTATCTCTTGGACAGACACACACAAGGCAACACAGGGAAGGCAATGCCAAGTCTCAAAATGGTTTTTTTTTCAGGAAAGAAAAAGGAACAGGGAAGGCAATGCCAAGTCTCAAAATGTTTTCTGTCAGGAAAGAAAAAGGAAGTTCTTATACCTGACCAAATTGGATATAGTAACAGCCCTTATAAAGCTCAAAAAGAAAAAAAAGAAAAGCCCACTAAATCTGCCTATATTCTTATCTGAGCTTAGAAAAAGCCAGTTCTACTGCTTCTCTCTCTTGTTAACACACAACCCATTGGACACATGAAAGTGTGCGTTGCAAGGAAAAACTACTTGGCCCATAATCCTAATAATACTAATAATCACCAAATTTTCCCTGAAAACAAGAGAAAGGAAAAATTAATATATTATTCCTTTTATTGTTGAGTAAATTACAGAAAATGCAAAATCATATCAGAAAAATAGTAATTTTACAGGAACAAAATATTGCTCTAGATCTGCACTTTTTTCTCCCCATTCAATATTCCATTCCTCTGAGAAAAAAAAAAAAAAGACAGCAATATATTAGAGTTTAGCTATAATGAGTTCCACATTTTTATAAATTAAGTATTGTTCAGTAGAGGTTCAATTAGAACGTGAGTTCCACATTTTTATAAATTAAGTACTAAGTTCAGTAGAGGTTCAATTAGAACAAGGCATCCTGATCTGCTGGAGGCTCTCTCAGTTCCCAATATAAATCTTTGCCAGGTAAATATAAGAGGCATTAGTGCTACAAGGCCATGTTTGACTAGAAAATATAATCACAACCAGCATATTTGTTTAAGAATTTTCAAGCTATAAAAAAAATTTTCAATGTGAATCCAGCGTGGTTAAATCATTGTAGTGATCTTGACCATAAGACCATTGTACATCAAGGAGCTAAGAGATCCACACAGCAGTTTACATGAGCAGTCCTCATGGCCTGTGCTGTGTTGCAGAAATCCTGTGTCTGTGGGATAAACTCAGCCAGATGAAAAACACAGAATCACAGCGTGGTTGAGATTGGAAGGAACCTCTGGAGGTCATCTGGTCCAACACCCCTTCTCAAGAAGGGACACTTAGAACGTGTTGCCCAGGACCACATCCAGATGGCTTTTGAGTGCCGACAAGTATGGAGACTCCACCACCAATCTGGGTAATGGTAAGATCTCTCTGAGCCTTCCCTTCACCAGGCTGAATACTTCTCCTTGTTGAACACGAAGTTCCCATCAGTCCATTTCTCCAGCTTGTCTAGGTCCCTCTGGGTGGCAGCATGTCTCTCTGGCATACCAGCCACTCTTCACAGTTTTATGTCAACTCCAAACCTGCTGAGGTTACACACTGCCCCATCATCCAGATGATTAATGAGATGTTGAAGAGGACTGGCCCCTGTACTGACCCATGGGGTACACCACTAGTTACCAGCCCTCAGTTACCAGAACTAAAAGACAATGGAAAGATGTTACATAACAAGTGAGAATGGTCACTGATGTTACTCAAATTTGAGGATAAATATGTAATAGCTCATTTCAGTTTTCTGCATACTGTCTGGGTGTTTGGTGTAAAACGGGCAGTTGTGGTTATTTCCTGCTGTTGACAACTGTGATTGGTTTAGCACTACAGACATATAATATAACCTATATAACATACACAGCATTTGAAATAGTCCTGGGGAGAAAGAGCTGTCTTGGGAAGACTGTTGCCCACAAGCTCTTTGATTCTGCCTTCTCCAGGTAGCTTTTTTCACTTGCACTAACAAGAAAAAACACTTTATTTCCTCAGATGGTAGCTTTTTTCACTTGCACTAACAAGGAAAAACACTTCATTTCCTCAGACAATTGCCGGGGCTTTGCTGGGCTTTCCTCAGCTGGGGAAACTAACCAATGAAAGATGTAGGTCCACTGAGAAGTTATTTCATTAGCTGGAATCCAGGAACTTTAACCAGCAGGAAAAGAAGGAATATGACTTTGTTTACCCTGAAGCTGAAGTGCTTTGTATTTGGAAGTAAAGGGTGTAGCCGTGAATAAAGTACCATCTGTTAGTACATCAGAATTTCCCAGGCAGCCCAAGCCCAGGCAGCATTGTGTGCATCTGATGTAGTGGACTCCTTCAAGAAAACATGAACAAATAAATGGTGAGAAACTTCAAACTGTCAGTCTTGCCCAACAATATTCTTAAGAAAACCCCAGTTGATTCAATAGAAGCCATGTCTATCTTTTGAGCACTATCTTATGATTTTCTTGTTTCCAAGAATAGAAGCCATGTCTATCTTTTGAGCAGTTTAAGTATACCATCCCTCTCAGGCAATGGATAAAGGCAGAAAACCACACACACAGAGAAAATCCTCAACCTGAAACAAAAACAACCCCATAAAATTGTGTATGTCTGCCACTATAAAAACAAGCAGATTGTCATTGAAAGGCAGCATTTGACAACAAATTCACTCTGAGCCGTTCACTGTTACACTTCGCATTATGGGAATGTTTGTGACACATTTAGGAACTGTTTAAAGATCAAGAGAGCCTGAGAAGCCTTCAGCTAATGCTAGTCACCTGCCTCAGCCATTATTTTATAAAGACACAAACCTCTCAGTAAGGAGAATTTCTCCCATCTCTGATCAAAACTGCAGTTGGTGTTCCTAGTATTGCTGAGCAGATCTGAACACATTATTCTTACACTGACACATCCTCCTATGTTTGAAAGGAGGGCACTTGGCAACACCTTTGTCCTACTTTGTTCTGCTTCATCTCCTTTTCGATCCAAAATTCCTCTGACCGTGGCTATTAGTGCCAGTCAGTGTAACTCCATTATTTCAAAGGAACTGCCAACTGCTCTACAAACAAAGCCTTTCCTAAGAAAACAAAGTTGCTTCTTCTAGTCAAGCCTGATTTTATTTCATTAATGTGTTTGCTCGTGTTCTGCCTAGGTATCTATCTGCAAACTTACCAGCAAGAGCTATTTTTATCCCTAAAACATGTGCTCTCAAATCATGCACTCACTTGTCCAGACTTTGGCATATCAATGGGGAAGGCAGAGACATGAGCTCACATAACTCATTCTTTATTGAATTTGGTTGAGGATATCTAGTAAGACAGCTGCATAGGTTGCTGCCTTTATCATTATACATCTCCAGAAGGGGTTTGTTTTTGGTTGTTTTTTTTTTTTTAATTTGGCAGATAAGGGAATGAAAAGAAACAATACTTTGTATCTGTCATAACATTTCAGAAGCTTGTTCTTTTCTACAATTTTCAACCTGTACCTAGCAACTTCTTTTTAAGTCCTAAATAAGAAATCAGAGTACTGAAGAGGGCAGTATACTGATTAGCAGAAAGTAGGTTTAAATTTAATCTAAACCCAAATAATAAACAGATTTTTTCTTTTTTTTTTTCCAACAAGTATTTAATCTAGATCTCTGTGGCCTTTGGCAGGGACAAAACAGCTAGGAGACATCTTTTGCTCTTTAGACATTTGACATTAAGAAGCAGAGGAAATAAAAAGTAAAGTACAAAGGTAATGGGGAAAATTTTTGCTTCGGAGACTGGTGAGTAAGATTTAGGTTTAACTCAACCCAAAATGTCAAGAAGCCTTATTTCTTATCATGGTGAAAAAAAATACGAGAAAAATAGTTCAAGTCAAACACATTTTGTTTGATTTTGACCTATTGAGGTCAAGAACTAATTGTGCAACCTGAGCAGATAACTGCTGATTTCCCCTCTCTCCAAATAGTTTGTCATTTGAAGTGGCTGATTAATGTCAGGATTCCTCTATCAGGAGCCAGTAAACAACTAATTATTCTACCCCAAGCATGTTTTTAACTTAGAGACTGAGCCAAAACACTGGCATTTCACCAGGAAGTAGACACAATGCAACTGCTGTATGACAGCAACATGAACCTACATACATACTGTCTTTTGAAATCAAGGCTTCTCCTGTAACCTTGTTTGAGAAGTTCCCTATCTACACTGTCCTCCATGGAAACATCCCAGTCCTTCCTTACTTTCATCCATCGAACAAACATGGAACACATGATTTGCTCCCATCACTCTACGTTATTCTGCTTTGGCCCTCTCAAACATTTCTGGGATTTTTTTCTCTCATAGACAAAGAAGCTGTACTTCTCCTGCCAATAATTAAATTAAATTAGCATGGCAATGTTTTGGTAGTGGAGGGGCTACAGGGTTGGCTTGTGTGCCACCCAATCATAAGTGGGCAAGAGGGCAGAAAGAGGAAAGTGAGGTAGATAATGGTTTCTCCTTGTTGGCTGTTGCATTCCTTCATCCACCTCCAGGATCACAGCTTGAGTTCACAAAGTGCAGTGGGAATTTTAACTCCCGCTGAAGAAAATATTATCTGGAAAGGTACAGGACATGATATTTTGTCTAGCAAAGGTCCATTTTCATTTTCAAATAAGTGGAATAATGCTTATTCTAATTATGAACAATGACCATGCTATGTCCCAAATAAGAAAAAACAAAATAAAATGACAGAAATATTAAATCTGTCTGACCTGCCATGAAAATTTCAGATAAAAGATTGCATATAAAAGTTCACCCCTTCTGTTAAAATTCAGTTCTATGTAAGGTTCTTCCTTAGATAAAGATAAAACATTCCAGAATCTCAGGGATGCCTTCCTCCCATGTTCTTAATCCCTTCTTGCACTCATGCTCATGAGACTAACAACATTTAGTTGTTCAGTTACCAATCTAGCTGAAAAGTCACCATGCAAAAGATTGAAAAGACTGGGGGAGAAAACCAAACCAAACCCAAACCCTCTTCCTCCAAGCCTAACCGTTAGCAATTTATCAGGTAATTAGCTAATAAGACTTAATAAAGGCAACAGAGATAATGACTCGACATCTGTGGAGATGCAGCTTTGTACCCCATTGTACCTTACTTCGACTTATATTTTAAACCAATCAATTGGCCTACTGATAAATGCAGTTTCTGTCTGACTGGAATGATTGCAATGAATAATACCACCCATATAAAAACCCCTGACATATTCCAAAGAATTTCATCTCTCAGTGTAATGCAAGTCACACTGAACCTTCCCTCCAAGCCTACCAGCAGAAGTACGCTGTCATTTGTTCATGTTTTTCTGACACGTTTTTTTTCTAACAGGGTTTACAAGTAGCTCTAGTTAGGAAAGTAGTTTACAAATAAAACTATTTCACAAAAGAATGAATCTCAGTAATGAAATACTATATTTATACAATCCATTTTTCATTTAAAGAAACTGAATGGATTTTGTAACTGTTAAAAGCTAGGCAGATGCAGGGGAATAGATAGCGTAATCACTCATTCATTTTTAATAAATATTTGAGTTACAATATTGAACTGGTTGGTATTTTAATTGCAATTGATTTTATTTCTGCAGATCACAAACTCATTGCATTTACTTCTACGAAGTCCCACATGGATGCATTGGTATGTTTTTACTTGCATTTGCTTTATTGTTTCCTTCCTTCACAACATGGAAGTACATAAGAGGAGGAGAAAGGAGAGAAAGGACAAAAAGTACAAAAAGGAGAAAAAGGGTAAAAAAGGCTGGCTGGTAATGAAAAATGCTGTGAACTAAAAATAGAGCACGAAAAGGAAAAAAGGGAAGACAGAATGTGGAATGGTGAAACAATGTGGAATAATAGTAATAGGAAGAATAATAATATCATACATTGAAAGAAGAAATAGAGTAAAATCATAGGGGAAAAAAGACAGGTGGGCCTAAGGTAAAAACATTCCTATTCCATGACAGACTTCTAACAGTCAAACAGTTGGTTTTGTTATGGAGTGGTATGAGTGTACAAAAGAGCTGCAGGGTTTTTTCCACCCTTTCTACCCCCCCTCCAAAGGACAAGAGCAATCTAAGTGAGAAAAGAGCAACTGAATTCCACATTATGGCACTTGCCTAGCAGAGAGATTTTGATGTTCAAGTCTTACCTCTATCCAGTTAGAATGAGACAATATATGCAAATACTGTGCTAGGCTGTAGGACAAATGTCTTTGCAAGTGTTTTCCTTTTTCCCTTTGGAGCATTCATTGTTAAATAGCTTTACCTGATGCTCAAACTCAAAAATTCTGGGAGTTTAATAAAACTCTCGCAGAATTCCTGTGAGAGTTTTAGATTGCACTATGCTGTGCTAGCTCTCCTTACCGCCCACCTTCCAGCCTTTCTTCCCACCTGGCATTCCCCCTTCCTTTTGCTGAGAAACATTCCCTATTCATACTTCATTAAAACTGGCAAGTTTCTAATAGAAATGCATTTTGATGAAACTACAATTTTTCAATGGAAAAATACAATTACTTGGAAATGTTTTGACTAACCTCTTCTGAGGTCACGGTTTCACAAGACGGAGTGAACCAAACTAACAGTTCAGCACTGCTGAAAAAAAGAAGGCTCCAGAGATACAGGGCCATTATGACAATTATGGCATGTGTGTGAAGGCAACCTGAGGGTGACAGATACTGGAGTCCTAGCTGCTGTTTGGAGACACTGGTCTTCTTGTGAGTTTTACAAAAATGGTTACTGGTGACCAGGAATGTCGGTTTTGGTGACCTGATTGCAAGGGGTAATGCTAATTCTTTGTTGTGGAAGCAGTGTTGTTTTCAAAAGGGAACTTCTTTGTGTATTGACAACTGGTATTGCTGCCTTGGAAAATCTGGAAGCTTTTGGTTGTGGTACTAATGGGATTCAAATACAGGAAAAAAGTCTTGGCTTCCACTAACTAGTATGTCTGCCTTTTACTTCCAGTTCTATCATAACTTTCAGGGACTGTAATAACTCTTACACAGAGAAGAATCCCTTGGGACTATCTGGATTCTGAAAGTGAATTCTCTCATGCAATGTGCAAACTTTTTAATTCTCTGTTTGCAAAAAAATAAGGACAGAAGGGACTAACTATCCTACTGTCTTTCAGAAGTGGTAAGATAAGAATATTTATACACACATACAGACTCTGAAAAACTCACCTGAATGCCACTGAAATATTAAGTGTAACCAATTTTCTGCTTTCCTTATGTCTGGAACAAATTTGATTACTCCATGCATAATTCTGAACAGATCTTCACATGGTGATGCACTCTGCATATCATGTACCAACCTAGCATCTAGCCACCTTCACAGAACTCCTTACTTTACTCTATCTAATGCTACCAATTATTAGGAGTATGCAAATAAGTGCATAACTAATGCTGAACAGGAGATGTAGTACCTTTCTGTAACCTTACTAGCAGTGTGTTGCTATCTCACCATGATTAAACTTCACTGAAATCTGACCAGTTCCACTGAAAAGTGTTAGGCATTACTCAGACTGCCTACAACCTGAGATTGTTCTCACACTGAAAATGTGTAATTCCTTGGACCAAGAGAAGAAAGGACTAGGAGAAGACCTGACTAGCACAACTTCTGATGCTTTCCGTAGTCACACCAGCTGAAAGTTTCTTTTAAATAAAAAACCAAAGGAGCATAGGACATAAAAATTTTAGGTCTATCAGAACAAATGTTCTGTTTCAGTAAGTTATCATGGAATAATCTGAAAGCAGATTCCCATTTAGAGTCTCTAAATTTTCCTGCCAGGGATGGACTGAAAGAAACATTCATCACTGATTTATATGGTGCAATTTTGAATTAAATGTGTAAATATTAAAAAGAAGCACTATTTCACTTTTGTCATATGACTCAGTTTTAACAATGCTATGGAAAAATTTATTCTCACAGAGATAATGAAAATATATTAATTTGTATTATGTTTATGGTGTATTTTATTTTTAGTATAAAAATATTTATGTGTACATATACAGATCTACTAAAAATAACCCCTAGAATATAGAAGTAAACCTTTAATGAGTGGAAGGGAGGGGAGTGAGGTGTGAGGGATAACTATATCATGGATGATTTGTTAATAGTCCTTTTTAAAATAATTTGTTTGCATAGAAATCATGACCCAGTTTGGGCTGTTCTACACATAAACTCTTCAGAGACATACCTGCAGTGAAGTATTAAGGCACATTTCAATTTTATTTCCTATTCTAATTTCATTTGATTTTAAAACTGTACCAAGTAAATGAGAATTCACAATTTCATAATAAACTGAATGCAAAATAGTATTATTTAAGATTGCTAGCACACTAATAAGACTATCAGTGTAATAGAATAAACACAGTACAATTAAAGAGGATTATTTTTGGTTCATCATGTTGCAAAATAGGCAAGGATTCATTCCTGGTCACTTAACGATTTTCTTTTCCTGTATGGTCTATTAGTATTGCAGAATTTCTGAGACAGAAGGAAAATTATGCATGTTAGTTTCACAGCACATCTCAGAGGAACAGGTTTCTCATTATTTTGCTGAAACGATTTCTTGCCTATCAGTCAATTCTTTGCTTAAGTATATAGTGTCCTACCATCTCACTTTACCTTTAATTGTACTCATGGGAGAGCATTAGTGTCACCAAGTTTAATAAGTGACCTCTAATACCCTCTAGTTGCCTTTCCTTCTACCACTGCTTCCTCTGCTTTTCAGTCAGGCAGGATAAAATCAGCTTCATTAAGATTAGTATTTTAAACATAACGAAAAATCAAAGTAGCCTAACAGAAAGGTGCAAGCATGCAGCTAAGTTGTTGTAATGCATGGGTTAGACCCAAGCAAGTGATAATGTTTTTTTCTGATTTATTCCTTTATAATATAGGGCTCTTCCCTATATTACAAAGGACAAGAAACACACATGGACTGAAGCATTATCTTACAGTAAACTCCTTATAAATTCCAGTCCTGCTTATTTGCATGAATAAAGAATGGATGAAAGACCATGAATCTTCCAACACTCAAAACTGCAGTAGTTAACTCTTGCATTCTTTGCCATTACAATGGAAGCAGTAAACCTGAATTCAATACTACGACTTCCTTGCCAAAAAAACCAACCCCACAATTTATAACAATTACATTATCAGATAATTATTCACTAAAATATTTTTAGCTCAGTGACAGCAGAAATTAGGATACAAAGCAGCGCATTTTAAATCTTTATTTTCTCCAGAAGCAGAAAAGAAGACACTTCTTCCTTAATTGCAAAAGGTATTTCTGCCTCTCTAAGATCACATCTGCCATCTTTCTCCTGAAGCTAGGCCTTAAATGCCTACAAAACAGTGGAATGATGGATCAAGAATTTTTTTAAGTAACAGTTCTAATTTCAGGCTTCTGGGAGACCTGGAGCCAACATTTTTACTCTGGTTGGGGGGTAGAGGCTGTCAGAGATCTGAATTTTTCTCCTCTATTCTTGGTTGTTTGGATTAGGGCCAAATTATATAAAGCACAGACAATGACCATGAATAAAGCTGCTCTTAATGAATCTGGAAGACTCACTGAATGCTACCCTGTCTTCCCTCCGAAGTTGTTTTTTAGGCTAAGATTTTTTAGGCTAAGGCTTCCACCCTTGTCCCCTGCCTGCATCATAGCCAGTGTTATGTCAGAAGACCTCATTACTCTGGATTTGTTAGCTGACCACTGCAATGTGGTTGTACTTGGTTACTGTTTGCAGACCCAATCCCAAGTTGCTGACTCAACTTTTTGGTTTGACCTAGATCTTATCTTATCGCTGTGGTCCTTTATCATGGTCAGGACTCTCAGCTGAGGCTAACTACCATCACTGGCCTGCTTGCCTTGCTCAGGCCAGGCAGGATAGGCCCCTTGCTGGTGACCCCACTGCCTGTGGTGCTGATGGTACCATCCTTGTCTCCTGGCTCCCCTTTCCTTAAGGAGCTACCTGCCCTTGCTGTTGCCAAGACAGACTATACTCTATTTGAGATTATACACATTCCAAACAAACCCCACCATCCCCCCAAAAGCAACTTCTGCATCAAGCTGTTAAACTGCTTTTGACCAAGTTTGTTTCAGAAAACCCCAAGCAATAAAGACAATATTCTGATCTTTGCTTCAGCCCAGTGCTGTGTTAGCATTTTCTTTGAAATAATTTATCTTTCATCCAAAGTGTATAAACAGTTCTAAAAGTTGCTCTTAAGCATCTACTGAGACATTAGGTCTAATATTACACACACACAGGGTGAGTACCGTTCCAGGTGGAAGATATAAAAAACCCACGATAATAGCAAGAGAAAGTCTTTAAAGGAAACAACATCTTTCTTTCATATATATATATAATATATATATTTCAGTAATGTGTGCATTTGAACTGCTCATATAATTCCATAAATTTAAATCTGATGGAATGAAATAGCTCCTAAAATTCCTCTTTCATATGGAAAAATAATTGAGAACTATTATTAAGCAATCTTCTATACAAAATTGTAACTTCTCTGTAGTGTACATTTGAAAGTCTGGAACTGGAAACTAAATTGACTATAAAACTGGAATAAAATATTCTAGTTTTCACCAATTTCTAGATGGAATGGTATCTCCAAGGTCAATACTAGCATTAGTTATGTCAGGTATTGAACAATTACCTACAATCAAAAGAGCAGTTTCACTGATGCCTTGAAAATAGTTAACAAACAATGTAATATTTCACTTCCAGCTGTGTAATAATGAATTTCTCTCAGAAACATAGCAATTCTTGGCTCAAGGCATCACTGAACTTTGAGATAAAAACTGGACATTTCAACTAAATTTTAATTGCTTTCTCAACAAGAAACTACTAAATACTAAGATGTAGAGAGCTATGACTTAACCTTTAAGCAAGAAAATACCTACAGCCTTTGCTGAGACAATCATATGCTCCACATGAGTTATGACACATAATAGTATGACATTTTCCTGATACTTCTGCAGCAGTCACCTTGCTGTTTCACGTAACTTCATAATCTCTACTGACAAAAAAACCCCTAACTTTCTCCCCATGAATTATGATAGAATTACTTTCTGATCTTTTCCAAATTACATTTGCTTACTTCAGTCACGAGAAAATGAAAACCTGTGAAAACTACACTAAACTTCAGTGTTTACTGTTACCTTTACTAATCCAATAACAACTTTTTTCCTACTGACACAAATCAAAATCCTTTTTAGACTGTATACTCTAGCTTCATAATGAAGTGTTTTTATCACCACTACTGTCAGTCACAATTTATCTTGAAGTTGTAACTCGACAAAACTGAAAATTGCACAGTCAGTATTTAGGTTCAATATAAGAATATGATAGGCTGTGAACTGTCAGTCTCCTCAAGTTTGGACAACAGTTCCCAGATAATGGGTTATATTTATCCATAAATCAGTCTTTTGTGAATTTATTGATCAAAGTGATCTTTAGAATGCAAAGGACTATATATATGTATAAACTCTACCACAAGGTTTTTCAGGCAGGTAGAATAGTACAGGTATTTCACAATAATATCTTATAATTTTATAGCAGTTCATGGTCAGTTGAAATCCTTTCTATCTACAGTCTAGATGGAAATTTTGTGACTTTCATTTTACAGGTGCTGCATAAATGGAAACTCTGTTTGTCTGAGCTGAAGTATACAGGGCTTAATCTGAAAAAAAAAAGTGTCTGAGCTCATTCCTGAAAGCAATGAACTTTACTCATATAGCTCATTTTAGCTACCTAGGCACCCTCTGAGGGAGTAGAGAACTAAAGTGCATCCAAGTCCTTGTATTCCAAGCATGTTCATAAGTCAGAAGTACCAGTCTAGGAACTAAGCAGTCATCGCTCCTGACTTCTTAAAAATGTTTTCATTTGAGTTCTCTAGTGACAGCCTCACTTTATTTTTGTCTCAGAGATCCAAAGAAACCCTTTTGTTGTTCCAGATCTATGTCATAAGTTGTGGAACTCCTTCCTCAACAACCTAAGAGATATACCAGAAGTATAAAAAGACCTTATCAGAGCCTGGACTTAAAACTTCAAAACCTATCTGATAAGTACATCCACAGCCAATTTCAAGGCTTGCAAGAAAGACCCGGCTTCACACAAGTACTAAGAGCACATACTGATTTCTTACAGTAAACATGTCCATACATGACAAATACATACAATTTATATAATCGCTATTAAATATTTCAAAATATAGTGATTCCACACAGGACATTTTCGTAGCAGCATAACAAGTGAAAAGTAAAATTGGTTTTCTTCAAATTTGTTTCTTCCATGAAGTAAAATCATAAATACTTCTTAGTTAACAACTTTGGTTAAGCCTTTTTTTCATTTTATGTAAGTTTTTTAAGGTACTTTGCCTGAAGGATATTGACTCTAAAGACATCTGTACTTTTGTATTTTAAAGTAAAATTTACAAAAAGCCAAGAAGAAAAAAACCCAGATTTTTGCTTTTTTTCTGAGACCTCTTTAAGTGTGAATTTTTTCAGCCCCTCATAACCTTCTTTTTATGGTTGACTGGGGAAAAAAAGTTTTTCTACTTGTCATGAGGAAAAAAGAGTAAGAAACAAGACTGTGTTTTGCACAGCTATAGGAAAAGAAGAAAGGAACCGATCAAGCTGCGAAAACAGAGGACAGAATGGGGACAAGAACTTGTGGCTGAGGAAGAGTGGGTTTACATAGTTAGAGAAACATTCTAGAAAGAAGTTCTGTCTGATTCAGTCAAACTGCACCTTCCCTGTCTGAAGGTATTTTCTTTCCTCAGTATACACCAAGGTTGTATTTTGAGACTTCTCACCTCTCTTCCATCATGATACATCTCTATTCCTCAGAATCCTTCCTGTCTTCACCACCCATCCATAAAAACATTTTCTCATTCATGGTACATTAAGGCACATAGCCTGATTTGTGAGCACACAATGGTAAAGTATTCAGTCATTCTGCCCATGTTCATTATAATTTTCCATGTTCTTCCAGGAAATGCAAGGGAACCAACAGTTTGGATGCATCCTGCACAACACTGAATGGCCTATGGCTTAAGAACTTTGTTACAGCTCCATCAATCACATTTAATTTTTTTCTAGTGCTATAATTGCTTTCCACAGGAAAATAATTACTAGTCTTGAAGGAACTGTGAACCAAGGAAATTGTCTCCATTCCAGAAGAGTTTATATCACTTTAGCATAGAGAAACACAACTTGTACCATTCTAATTTACAAATAGATAATTAGGGACCCAAAGTAGTAAGGGTTTAAGGATCAAACTCAACATGCTTTATGGTTACATTTTAGAGTTTTAATCATGGAATCTCATTTTCTTTCCCAGTAACCTTCAAGGTGAAAAGTCTTAAAATACTTTATATAAATATCCCAAACAACACAGTAAAGACTTTACCACTTTAGTACTAAAGAAATATATTCTC
Source organism: Acanthisitta chloris (assembly GCF_000695815.1). Taxonomy (NCBI): domain Eukaryota; kingdom Metazoa; phylum Chordata; class Aves; order Passeriformes; family Acanthisittidae; genus Acanthisitta; species Acanthisitta chloris. Next base: position 9,286 of record NW_008690153.1, on the reverse strand, counting down.
ATTGACCCAAAGAGGTTTTGAAAATATCTGAAGTGTTCAAAAGACACAATAATGACAATTACAATCAACTCTGTCACTGAATTATGGTGGCCTGAATCTGACTAGCATAAAATTCTGTTTTAAAACAGATTATAATAATTTTTCCCCAAAGATGATGTATGCTTTTCACTTACCAGTACAGTTTCATGGAAGAAATGTGAAAAAAAAAGTCACAGTCACTTATAGAAACAGATGTAAACCATAAAAATCAGGGTTTCAAGGGACAATATTAGATTCTGAAATTCTAATAGAGGTGTGATTCTTTTCTATGATGCATTTCAGGGTTTTTAGGAGCACAGGAAGTCCACCACTTCTCTTAAGAAATTATTTTGCTGTCAAACTACTTTCAGTCTCAGAAAAGTGTGACTCATCCAGCCAGTTTTACTTTTTACAGCCATTGCTCTTAGTCATCACAATTTATACCATGCTATTCTGGGGTTTTTTATTAGTTTTTGGGGGGGGGTTCCTCATTTTCCCCACGTATCTGCCTCCGTGCTCTTTCCTGCCTTCAAGCATTGCTTAGCCAAGCAACACATTAAAAGAGAATATCTCCAGCTCCCTTATAAAATAATCTGTTGCTATTCCGTTTAAATTCTTATCTCTCAACACCTCTCTAGCAAAGAAAAGAGCAAAACAAACCACCAGCGAAGCAGTAGTTTCTCGGTATTTTTATATCAAAGTCACATAAACAGAATCATTAGCGTGATTCCTTGCACGTGTTTCGTGGCTCAGGGAAGTGCTGCCCAATGTGGTGTTCACACTGAAAGTTTGCAGCCCATGAGCTGCTCGCTCACCGCCTCCCCCGGTGGGCTGGGGAGAGAACTGGGGCAGAGAAAAGTAAAGATTGCAGGCTGAGATAAGAAGAACTTACTAGAAAGACCAATGAAATAAAAAACCCGGACAGCAACAACAAGTATACTAATAACAGAGCGTACCAGATAAGCTGAGCAGCTCCCACTCGAGCGCTCCCGATGCAGAACACGGTGCCAACAGGAACGGACACACCTGGCACTGGCTGAACCGGGGGGGGGAAAGGGATACCCAACCCCCTCCGTCCCACCAGAAGTGGCATGGAATAACCCCAGGGTCCTGCCGTGCTACTCCTGGCTGCTGCAAAGGTTAACCCTGTCCTGGCTGGAACCAGGACAACATGAAGGCAAAAAATAAAAACTTCCAATTTCTTTCCACCTATGTGAAACCTTCATTAACGAAGTGTCTACTGCAATCTTGAACTTCAATATCATTTCTAGGATCATCTTTCTAACCCTGACTTGTGTGGAAAATTTTCCAAGCTGCATCTCATTGTTATTCTCTTGCTCATTTGCAATATACCTTCACAATATTCCTCTACTCTTACTAGTATTTAGATCATTTGACAAAGTAGTAGCTAAAAAATGTTGCTTACTACAAGAGGGCACAGACTCAAGCTAGAGGAGGTTAGGTTTAGGTTGGATATTAGGAAAAGATTTTTTACAGAGAGAGTAATCAGGCATTGGAATGGGCTGCCCAGGGAGGTGGTGGATTCACCACCCCTGGAGATTTTCATGATCAGACTGGATGTGGCACTTAGTGCCATGGTCTGGTAACCATGATAGGGTTGGACTCAGTGATCTTTGAGGTCTCTTCCAACCAGGTTGATTCTATGATTCCAGGTCATTAATGAAGACATAAAAAAAAAAAAATCAACAGGTGTCACTGTAATGTTCTCAAGAAGCCTGCATTTTGCTTGTTACTATCTGCAATGATTTGCATTTTGCTTGTTATGCTTTATAAAAATTGTCACATTTCACTTATGCATATTTCACTTCAATCTTCCCTCTATAATGTAGGTCAGCACCTGTTCTGTTCCATACCTTGATTTAAATCTAGGGTTCATTGCCTGAATACACTAAACACTGCCAATCACCTTCATTTCAAAAGTTAGTGTTTCTCATGCTGGGATTTGAACACCTAGTTTCAGACTCAAGATCAAAATGTAAGACAGCACTGGTTGGTTTTCAAACTGCTATGTAGGTTCTCATATTCCCATTTCACATTAAATTAATTTCAAGATGACCACTCAGATGAAAACTGAATAGTTGTAGATGGTCTTCCAACTTACAGAGCAAATCAGGAGTAATAAGCAAGAAGATGAAAAACAAATCTAAACTATATTGCATTGCCTGACTGATACAGAAATAAAGAGTTAACACTTTATTTTTCTCCTGGTATTTTAAAAACAATTCTAACTGGCTATTTCAGGTGCATTTTTGCCTCAACTGCTATGTAATGATCATCAATGACTGCTGTAGGGTAAAGAATGTTTTCAGAATGAGGAGTACAAAAATACTCATTAGTTATAAGCATAATGTTTCAACTAGAGATGTAGACAATCAAAAAAATCCATCGTGTGTAAATAGGATAGAGTGGCTATGGGCTGGGTTTATAGACTCTAAAATAGGCTTCCTCAGCATAGATTCTTACTATGTGTAACCTCTGGGGTACTCAGAGTAGGAAGAGTAGCCAATTTTTCTTCCCAATCATGGCATTCATTACACAGCTACACTGTTAGGGAGCTATAGATATAAACCAATTCAAAATAGCCTCTAGCATTGAGAAGATTAGTTTTGTAACAAAACACTTTCAAAATTTATAAAAGCATCCTTTTTCTTGAAATTTTTTCATGTCTTATTTTTATTTCCTTGATGATATTTAAAACTAAGTTGTAAAGTTTGAAAGTGGCTGTCCCTTAAGATTCATGTGTTTGTTGTGCATGGATTACAGAATACCAGAGAATACTGTTAGAGGAATCTTTTTTCAATTATCTTTGTCAGCCCTGATATAACCAAAACTGCTTGAAATCAGTCCCATAAAACGAAACGAAACTGAGCTGTCTTTCACAAACAAATAGCAGGTATGACAAAACTACAGGTATCTATAAGGAAGCCATAGAGTCTTTTTATAGAAATGCAGAGGGAGAAAAGTAGTTCTATATTGTTACTCAGGTTTTCCCTTGTCATTGTGCAAGAGAAAACATTGTGTGTACTGTGATTCTTCAGTTACAGGCAGAAAGATTATAGAAAGGTATGGAAGAACAAGGTTGTAGGTCATAGCAAAAATTTAGGCATTAATAATATCCTTGCTCCTTGTGTATGCTATTGTGATTGCTCAGTACTCTGTGAAGCCATAAGGAGTCTTCACAACATAGAAGCTTATTTACTTTAAAATACCACATTGCCCTGCAATTCTGTTTCCTCTGAAATGCATGGGCATAGCTGGCTTTACTACTAAGGCAAGTTACATTATTTTTTTTTGTGGTTAACCAATATCTTTACTACTAAGGCAAGTTACATTATTATTTTTTTTGTGGTTAACCAATACGAAGTCTCCTGAAAAAATGCTTTATTTTACTGTTGTTCTACAGGGAAACTCAAAATACTCTTCAGAACTTTTGTTTTCTGTAATGACCACCAATAACCCAAATAACCTAATGCTTAGGTTATGCTTAAAGAGCTAAGTTCAGTAGGAACAGAGACTAACCCTGATGTTAAGAATTACATCTTGGGCTAAATTGATTTTTCACTCTAAAAAGGTAGACATGCTGGAGTCACTGTCTTTGCTTCCTCTTTGATCACAGATCCACATTGTCCTTCCATCTCTGACCTGCTTCAGCTCCCTGAAATGACAAAAAAGCAACCTTTCAAACAAGTGAACTGAACAGTTCAGTTAAGATTCTGGCAGACATCAGTCCTAAAGAGGAAGGCAGACTCATGTGTGTTCTTAAATCACATAGAAGCTGGCCAAAATAATTTCTTTGTGGTTTTTGTCCTTTGCCATTCCTGTGATTTGTTTTGGACTGTACTTCAGTCACCTATATTTAGATGGCTAAATGTCTACATGAATCGTCTTTGCTGATATAATACCTGAGATTCTGCAGTCCAGGGCTGCAGCTTCCATATGCTCTGATAACAGAAATTACTTTAAAAATTAGAAATAAAAATTACTGATCTATAGTGTATAGGTTTAGATATTGACAGATCTGGTTAGAAATTTTTCAATTAAACATTTACACAAGGTGTAAATTTGCCAAGGTCACTACCAAAGGAAAGTGTTACATTCTGTTAAGATTTCCCACCTCAGAAAAGTACTATCTGAGTCGGAATAAACATTTATTTTGTAATATGTATGCCTCAGTCACTGAGACAAGCAGCTTTGTTGCCAGCACAATGCACAGCAAAAACAATGCACAGGGGGCTGTCCTGAACCAGGAAAACCTTAGAGGAGCATACAAACCCACCAAGAATCTGCAGCTCATGCCGTGGTAGCTGATCTGGCATGGGCAGGACCAGGAGCAATGACGGCCGCGCCCCCACATCTCTACAAGTCCCTTGGGGAGCAGTATTGGCCAGGGTGAGATACAGCAGATGTGTCAGAAAGGGATGGAGGTGTCACTGAGGTTAAGTCAGCCTATGGCCCACATCAAAATTACTTCCATTTATTGAAGAAGTTGGGTCATTGTCATACAAGACTATTCTGAGAGGCACAGAAGACCCAATATGCCAATTAGACCCACTTCTTAGGGAAGTCTGCTGCCTCCCTGGGGCCCCTGTTAAATATGTGATGAGAAAAATTCCTACCCTGATATGGCCATCAGATTATCCATTATTGATTTTACACATAGGCAGCAATGAAGTTGCAATAAGAAGTCCAAGGACAATCAAGAGAGATGTCAGATGGGATGCCGTATTGGGATGATTGATTCAGAGGTCATGAGTACTAAGAGTATTCTCCTCTATCCTTGCAGCTGTTGCAAGGGATTCCTTTCATGGAATGATAAGGGAAGAAACAGACAGGTCCAGCTAATCCACACCTGCCTCTGTCGCTGGTGTCACTGGCAGAATTTTGGGAGTCTGATCATGGGTCAGTCTATGGAACACAAGGCCTGTGGGCAACAGATGGGACACACCTTTCTCAAAGGGAGTAAAGGGACTTCACACAAGAGTTAGCAGAGGTCGTTGAAGGAGATTTAAAGCAGTTTTGAAGGGGGAAAGAGATAATACCAGGCTCACTGGACTTAAGTCATGGGGCAGCATGGTAATGTTTGAGGCATGATGTGCTAGCAAGGTCCATGAGACTGCTCCATAGTGTGCTGAGTACACTGGAACACATTTGAAATGCCTCTATACTAATGCACACAGCATGAGGAATTAAGCAATAGGCACTCGAAGCTTTGGACCCATCACCAGAGCTGTGACATTATTGGCATAAGCACAACATTCTGGAATGAGTCCTGTGACTAGGGTGCCATGATGGATGGTTGTAGGCTCTTCAAGAGGGACAAGCAGGGCAAGCAAGGTTTGGGGATGGCACTATCTATAAGGGAGGGCTTGGACTGTAAGGTGCTTGCAGCTGGTGATGACACGGTTCAGAGAATCTGGGTAAGGATGAAAGAAAAAGCAAATAAAGCAGATGTTGTGTAGGAGTCTACTAATGACCACCCAGCCAGGGCTATGACACTGATGAATTATACTACAAGGAACTAAGGCATATCAGCAGCCCTTGTCCTTACGTGTGATTTTAACTTCCCAGACAATATATAAGATTCCATGAGAATATCATACAGTGAACACAAAGTGGTGCAGGAAATTTCTGAAGCATGTTGAAGATAAATTGTTGGTGCATGTACTAAGGGCGCCAACTAGGAAAGGTGTCCTCCTGTTTGTAAACAGAGAGGGACTCATGGACAAAGGGATTGGTGGCTGTCTTGGTCATGGTGACTATGTAGTAGTTGGGTTTCAAATCATTGGCAAAAGCGGAAAAACTGGGGAGAGCAGACTTCAGGCTTCTGAAGAAGCTAGTTAGTAACATGTCCTAGGAATCTGCTTTCAAAAATGGTATGAGGTCCATGAATGTGGGTCACTTTTCAAGATCCATCTCTTAAGAGCACAGGAGCAGGCACTTCCAAAGTGCTAGAAGTAAAGAAAGTGATAGAGAAGGCTGGCTTGGATGAGCAGGGCTCTTCTATAACCTAGGTGGAAAAGGAAAGTGTATGGACATTAGAAACAAGGACAGGTAACATGGGAGGACTGCAGAGGTGTATGGCAGGAAGAAAATTAATGTGTCCAAAGCTCCATTACAGTTCAAGCTGTTCAGCATTGTGAAGGACAACAAAAAAAAGGCTTTTTAAAATATGTTAGCTGCAAAATGAGGATCAGAGATAACATTGGTCTTTTACTTGATGAAGTCAGTCACCTCACAGACAGGGATGTAGACAAGGCAAATATGTTTAATGCAGCCTTCACCTCTGTCTTTTACACCTATAATGGGCCCTGGGACCTCCAGAGCCCTGTGTTGGCAGACTGTGACTGGGGGAATAACAAACTCCCAGGTGACACTGATCTTGTTTGAGACTTGCTGCTCCAGCTGAATGCATATAAGTCTATGGGGCCTCATGGGATTCATCCCAGGTGTCATGGAGGTACATGAAAACAAATTCACACAGATAGCACACTCAGACAAACTTTAACTAGCAATCAAAACTAATGGCCCAAACTAACAAGTAACAGGGTAACTAGGACAACACTCCAAAGACATTAAACAGGTTACAGATTTGGTGTGCCAGTCAGGAGTATTGTTACTGCATGGACAAGAACAGCAATCCGGAGAGTGCGTGCACTCACACAGACATGAGGCCTCTCACTAAGGGGTATCCAGAAGATGGGTTCACCACACTCTATCAGGTTGAAGTATCACTCATAGCTGTGCAGTAGAAAAACGGTCACTCGGCCTGGTTAAGGAGAGGTGAGGCCTCAATCCTGGGAAGTCTCCTTGGGTGGCATTGGAGGGATTGCCATCACACACCCACTGCTCCTAGGAAAACCACACCCAGAGGGTTTCAGGCATTTATAACCTGGTTGGGTTGGAGTTGTGGTCATACATCATCATGGTCCAGAAATTTTCTGGGCCAAGGCTTCTTACTGGCTGGGGGGCAAAGGATCCTGTTCTTCTCATTCCCATGACTGCAGGAAGGGGGTTGTATTGTACCTGCCACATCCATGGTGCTGCCACATCCATGGTGTTGTATAGCATGAAAATAAGGGAATGAAAGGCTGGCAGCTGGCAGGTATTTGCTGGGGTTATGTGTGTGTGCTGTGTGCTCCTGTCACACCAGAGAAAGCTGACTGAAGTCATCACAGGGCTACTCTCCATTATTTTTCAACAGTCTTGGGAACTTGGAGAGACCCCAGTTGACTGGAAGGTAGCAATAGCTTTCCCAATATTCAAGAAGGGTAGGAAGGAAGACCCTGCTGATTACAGGCCTGTCAATCTCACTTGAATGCTTGACAAAACTATGGAGAAGGTAATTCTCAGAGTTAATGAAAACCACTGAAGAGACAACGCATTCATTGGTCACAGCCAGAATGAATGGAAAGTCTTGCTTAAGTACGCATACATTTAGGAATTTTGCCAATGATGCTAAACTAGGATGAACTGTGAACTCCCTCAAGGATAGAGAGGTGTTACAGGGAGATCTACATAATCTAGAGACATATAGCTAGTAATGATCTGCATGTATTCATTCCATACAGTCGTTAGTATAAATAAAGAGTGATGATTTTCAGGATTGAAAAAAAACCCAAATCTATCTATTTGCATCAAAGTGCTTCATCCTAAGGTTTACAGGCCATCTTACTTGGAAGAGGCAGGTGTGAAAACCTCCCAGTGCTTAACAGTAACTGTTAGTTTTGTCAAAACCAGCAGAGTAGGAGATAGCACTTGTCCTGCCAAAGTAATATATTTAAAGAGTAGAGGGTGGATCATAATAGGCAAGCGAGAACATTGGTACACCTCAGAAATAAGTAATCTATGTAGAAAGCTGGAATTAAAATGCATATAATACAAGAAAAGGAATGGATTGAAAAGCCAATATCCCTCTAATCCAGGATTCTCTCCTACAGAGGCTGAGAACATTACTGAGTCTCTGATCATGTTGGAAAATAAGCTGGTTATCTAGATAGAAAAGGAAAGAGACATGGTTTGGAACTGATCTTAGTATATTAAGCATGCTTTCCTTTCAATTCCACTACTTTAGAAACCCTTTGTAACTTTTTTGACTACTTTGGAGTGGGTAATTTTCTCTAGAACATCCAGTGGTAAGTAGATACCTTTCCATCCATCCAGAAAGGCAAATGTGAGAACTGGTAATGCAGGAGTGGGAGACAGCTTAATATTTTTCCTCTGGCCATCTTTTCCTATGAAAACTCTGTGCTTTGTTGGAATACAGTTGGGAGAACACATGAATAAGAGTTTAGAATAGCACGGAGAAATTTTCTTAAAAGGTAGGAAAATGTAAGCGTATATTTTCTTGTACAGCAACAAAGTTCTGTCACCAGCTCAAATCTTGAGCAGTATGTCATTTCTGACTGTGTATGTTTACTTCACACAATAGAAATCTGCATGCAAGACTTTCCTCATATTCATCCTATGGATTCATTTTGCATGCCCAAACCAGCACTCCAGAGCATCGTGAACATTTTTCTCTCTCTCTGGCCTAATTAAATTTTCATTCACTTCTGCCTAGTTACACAGCCTCAGCAGGGCTGAACAGTTTGTAAGGTAAGTGTCTTTCCTGGGAAATAACAGAGTGTGTTTGAAGTTCCTTAGGCAAGCAGGAAATTAAACCTGGATCTCCTACTGCCTGGCCAATTCTCTGACCAATATACCACTAGAAAAAAAAAAAGGGAGGGAAAACTTCCCATGTCATATTTGAATAAGGATGAGCCCAGGTCTGTTCTTTGGAAGAAATTAAAATAGTAGACAACTCCCTAGGCCATGTATCTCACATGGCAGATACATCCTCGTGGTGTCTAGAGAGGCATGAGAGATGAAATCCTGATAAATCTTCAGAATTTCTGTATTAACTAAATACAGACACCTGAACAATGATTACCTAGGGAATGTGCAGATACCAGCTGGCTATTGCTTCTTGTGAAATTCATACTGAAACACCTATCTCTATGTTAACACATGCTTCAGGTTTCCATCCAGGATGCTGGTACCTAACACTTGGATGTTTCTGTAACACAGGGATCCTTCACTTCTATAATCTTTCTTTCTTGCCTATATAAAAAATAGAAAAAACCCACAACCAACAGTATTTCCCCACTACACTGATGTCCTGTCATTTTAAATGCATTCAAAAGTTTTAGAAATGCTTGACTATGTAGGGGGAAGAAACACATAACTGCAAATGAGACATAGGAATTAT
>NW_008690152.1:10837-16703 GCF_000695815.1 Acanthisitta chloris | reverse complement strand
CCTCAAATTTAAGGTAGCTGCTGCCATATGAAAGTCTAGGTCTTAAAGATAAGAGCTGCATTACAAAACATGTACACAGGCCAAAGAAAGTGCACAGAAGTTACCATAAAAATGTCTGTCAAGCAAAAGTTGTGAATCAGGGTAGGAAAAGTAATTTTTTTTTCCATTTCTCACATTTTATCTAATCTGTGCTTCAAAACAGTGATCTGTTTTCCTTGGGTCATGAAATCTGTACTGCCTCTTACAAAGGTACAACGATACAGTTTTAATTTGAATGTTTATGGTACAAATTACAGAACTGAAACTGTCTGTTTTCAGGATTATATTTTCACAGTACAGTTATAGTGTTCCTGCATTGAAATAGGCAGATCCAAGAAGCAAACAGAAAGATGAGCAGAGCTGCACAGTATTGATATGTCATAATAATACATCTAAGCTTGTACTTACATACAGTATTTATCCATTGACTGTACATGACATCCCAAAATGACTGTCAGTCATCATTTAACACAGGAACAACCTGAGAGGTCCACAGTAGATGGACCTCTAAGCCAGCTCACCACCTCCCATTAGCCTTCCTAGTATGTACTTTTAAACATCTTACAGTTTTATAATGAAGCTATTTAATGCATTGTTTGCTGTGTGATGTAGAAAGTGTAATTGCTTTTATTTAACTGGAAATGCTAATGAAATCATGCGAACACATTCATATTCAGAAAATATAGAAAAGTGCTCTGTAGCACTGCTAAGGGCTGAAAGGGCTGACACTGAGGCAAATATGGCAGGTTAAGTGCAGCGGCTGAGAAGATCCAAAGATGGCTATTAATATGTCTTTTACCTTCTTATTTTACTTACTGTTTCAAACAGGTTTCTAATCCCACTGACACATTTGGAGCACATCCTGAAGCAATTTGAAACCATTTCCAAAGCAGAGACTGTGTTTTCACACTTGTTCTGGACTCATGGAAAATCTTCCTTAAGTCCTCCTTTTGCACTCCTACAGTGCTCAGCCTTTACTCTGGAATTGATGCTTCTTCCAGGATATTGTCTTCTAGAAACTGAATGATTGTAAACGGGCTAATTTCTGTTGCACGCATACACTCCAGAGACAACAGCTGTCTTAATTTTAATGAAATTGTATGCTTTGTGACTGAAAAAATATGACTACTCCTGTAACTCCAATAGCATGTGCTAATGAATAGGGAAGATTCATATAAGTCTGTCCCTCTAGCTAAGAAACTTAACTCCTGTCTTTTAGCAATAGAAGCAACACATGAAAAAAAAATGTGATACTGAATATAATTGCTTATGAGATGTATCTCATGAAGTTTGATTTCTCTTTTCAGAAAAACAATAATTTAAAAATTACCTAATGGAAACAAAAGCTACTGAAAGGGTTCTCTGTCATTCTGCAACTTTCCTGCATTCTTGAAGACAGGTTTAAGACAAATAGATGCCAATAAAGCCCACAGAAATGTAGCTAACATTACTACTGGTATTGTGAGAAAGGTATGCTACTTTGTCTATCTGTGTTCTGGATATGCAATACTCCCCCTCTCCCTGCCCCACAAAAAGGTGTGCAGTGTTTCAAAATACTAATAAGCAAGACTTGTCTGAGGTAATACATATCTTTTTTTCAAGTTTGGCATTGAAGTGAGAGAGTCAACATAAGTACTTGTAATACATACTCAGATATTGTGTGCAGCATATTGGTGAACAACCACATGCTCCTGCGAGTTAAAGGATGTTTAATGATTGACAATCCAAGGGAAGGAATATGAGAAAAACCACAGCTGATCTCAGACTTTTCCCATCCTCTCAAATTCCATCTGCTCTTTTAAGCCAACTGCTTTTTCTAAACCAATGGCAAGCCACAATGACAATTAATTTCCAATGAATAAGCACTGGTCTCCACTGTCATGTCTGTAGATGTGAAACAGCCAACTCTGTTTTTAAAGCTAAAATTCACTGTTCTGTTCCCACTTCCTCTGAGCTCATTGACAACAACTAAAATGCATTTGTGCAATTCTACTGTTACTAAAAAAGCACTAGACTCAACGTTCCAGTCTGTGGTGGGTTTTCATTCATTTGGTTATTATCCTTCTGTAGGTTGCTTAGGGGTACACTATACTGTACGGTACCGAGTTTTGTCCAGAGTGCTACCTTCACAGGGTTAAAAGCGAGATTACTTATAAGCAAACAAAAAACCCGAGTGCGCAGAAGCTGTTAGTAACATACGACAACAGGCAGTAACAGGCAAACCTGTCACTACTACATTGTTTTCAGACACAGCGACAGAATTATTTGCAAACCAGGGGAGAAGCAGGTTGCACTGTGACAATGCGGGGCAGTGCAGTGGGTAGGTGGGGAGTTGCATTTTTTTTCAGGTGTCTAGGTGCATTTGTTAACATCTTTTTCAAGGCAAGGCTGTCCTTTCCACACACCCCCATACCACCTCCTGCTAGTAGTTATGACATAAACTAAGCAAAGACATTGGTAGCCTGTCAGCACCCAAAAATTTATTATAACTACCTGCACATCTTTTATCTGCATCCTTGACACTAGCAAAATATTAGAATTCTGCATAAAGTGACATGACAACAGAAAAACCCAGCATCAAAGAATTACTTTGTTATTCTTGTATATCAAATTGGAATCCTGGCTGTGGTAAGAGATGGTCTAATCAGCAAAGAAAAAAAATGGTCTGAGATGAGTCTGGGTGAATGACAGCTTGGCAGAAAAGACATTTCACTGTCTTCTTATCATTTCCTGCAGTTGGTTTTAATAGCTGTTGATTGTAATGGTAGTTTGAGCCCTTTTATATTATGGGAATTGTCAAAATCTGTATAGTACAAGGACTCGTATGTTTACAAAAACAATCATAGAAATTGAAGCTAATGCAATCTATAGAATTCCTAAATACTAGATGGACGCCATACCTTACCACACTTTTCCCCTAATATTTGAATTTCTCTGTCTTCTGCTCTTCTATTATAGTAATTATTTGCTTTGTGCTGTTTCATTCTAAGGACCATTTTGTGGGTTGCTGGATTGTTCCTGGTAGGAGTAAAGCCTGATATAACCTAAAAGCAGAGTCTCCTGCTGTTATGCAAAAAGCCTTTAATAAAGCTTATGCAAGAATCACGTTTTTGACCTCCCAAGGGCACATCATTGCAATAAGAGCATTTGAAAATTGCTTGTGTTTTATGGTCACTTCCAGGATGCTGCTTTGTCAGCTGAAGGTTTACATTGTTTTATAGCTGAGACAAAATAGTGCAAAGCAATCTAAAAAACATTTTCTTCACCTTCCTATGTCCTGTTTCTCCGGGTTTTTTTTCCTGATTCTCTCACTGCTAGAACAACAGAGAAGGTTATCCTTTACCTTCACTTGTTTCTAGCATACAATATATAGCTCTAATGGTAACAGCATTTCTGAGGTTTGTATTCCTTAACATGATAGTGCAACCAACTTGGAAGTTTATGGTGCCATTGAATGACAATTCGCTATAGCACACTTGTTGCATGTATTTTCTTACAGATAAAGTTGAAAAGTCTAGTTTTAGACAATGAAAGTTCCCAGTCTGCCTCTGAACACATCTTTTTAGTCTATGGAATATCGACAGATGTGGTTTCCAAGTGTGTTTTTTACTTTTGACCATCGTTTTATTCAAACTATTTGTCTTGTAAAAGATTAAAATGTATACCATGTTGAAGAGAAATAAAGTAATATTGAAGATCCTTCAGCCATGAGGGGTTTATCTGGTAGATATAAGTCAGGGGGAAATAAAGTAAATTAATGGAAAAAATTTGGCTATGAATCCTAGAATAGCTATGTAACCCCAACTAATCCACCAAAATAAGCAACAAGATGTTGTATAAGAAGGCTCTTAGGTATACATCAGTCATATATTTTAATGGGTCTTGTTAGAACTCATAAGAAAGTTTGCTGACTGATTCTCTTCTAATTGCTTATGCTTTCATTTACACAGTCTGCAGTTGGTGAGTTGGTGTGGCCACACCATGACTCTAAAAAACAAAAAATGTTCAGCTGTTAAAAAAAAAGAAAGCTGTTATTAAAAATTCCTAGAAAACATGATTTAAGTATAATTATTCAAGACTGAATCTAGCTTTATTAGGGGCCACTTCAAATGGAACTGGTTTTCATATTTTCAAATTCATTTCACAATTCACCCCATTTTTTTCCTGTTCTCCTTCTGTGTCCCTCTCTTTATTTTTGTTCAGAGAATTAGTACATGTGTGGAAAAGCAGAACCATAACCAAAACCAAACAGTTTCAGTTTTATTTTTTTTAATACCTGTCATTTTAGATTGATTTCTGATGTTAAAACATCAGAAAGGTTAAAGGAAAATTATAAAGCCTTACAGTTTTCTGCTTCATTTTTAGTGGGAAAGAGAGAAATTCTCAAAAATGCAAACCTCAAAATAAAAAAAAATATAATTTTTCTTAAGAAACATTTTAACATCTTAGCTGAAAATGAGATTATAAAAAGTAGTTTATGAATCAATACTAATTTGTAATAAAGGGTTTCAACCCAAAACAGATGCCTTGTCATGCTGTAACATACAAGGTAATATTCATATTCCATCCTAAAGAGAAGTCATCAGTGTTAGCCTAATGGATTCTTTTCCACAACAATTATTACAAAAAGTCCATATTCAGAATGCTTATTTTAAAATAGAATAATAGGAATAATAGTAATAATAGTAGCAATAATAATAATAACAATGATAATAACAACAACAACAACAGTAATGCCAGATTTGCGTTAGCAGTAAAGTCAGTCAACAGAGCTAGTGACATAACATAGACTGTAAAAGCAAGAATATCTCAGCATGAGGTATTTTTCTATCTATTTTGATATCGCAAAGTTGAGTCTATTGCACTAATACTCACTTGAAAAAAAAAAAAGAAAAATAAGAGGATTGTGAACCATAAAGTAGGTGTATATGACAGAGGGTGCTAACTGTTCTGGAAGCTAGATGTTGTAATTGTAAAATACAGCTTGGTCTTTTTCATTTTGCAGTTTGAAGCAATGAATTGCATCAGCCTTACTTACTCCTTCTTTCCCACCTTAAGCATTTCAGTTCTATTTCAACCTCCTTGCACAAGCCAGGTTCATCTGTGGAGATCCTGTGAGGTCTGCCTCAGTGTTTCTGTATTTGTTCATCTTTAACTATTAACATTGTAATAAATAGCCAGAGAGCTGTTTATCAATGATCTTTGTCACCATTTATATGTATCTTTTTTTTTGTCATAATGCCAATGTAATTTTAAGAATCCAGATACTTTCTGTTTTAACATTTAAAAACTTCAAGACCCTCCCCCAAATAAACAACCAAACAGAAAATCCTAAACCCCAAATGAACTCCTTTGTTTTCTCATCTACTTCCTCTCCCCTCTCCCTGTGATGACTGATAATTACCTGCACTCTGCATGCTGTGGTTTATCTTGTACAAGAGCAGCATCTAATTGAAGCTGACAGGAAAACACCCAAACAAAATTCTTTTCTATTCAAGCACAAACAAAATTGGGAAAACATACACAAAACCAAGCAGCTAACACAGAGCTTAAAGAAATACTGAGTTATGCTTTCTCACTATTGAAAAAGCACTTACTATGAGAGACTCTCACAAAGGGAAGAACTCCAAATAATATTTTCCAAAGTTTTTATTCTTTCAGAAACTACCTAAAAGAAAGAGGAAGGTTTTCCTTTTCTGTGTGCTCGCCCTGCTTTGGGTTTTTGGTTGTTTTTTTTTTTTTTTTTTGTGACAGAATATATTTTGATCTGATTTGAAAGTTGTCAAGGACAAGAACAGAAGGAAAAAGAACTTTTTATTTTAGGTCT
>NW_008690152.1:527-10796 GCF_000695815.1 Acanthisitta chloris | reverse complement strand
CTCAGGAGCCTAAGAGGAAATCAGAGAAAGAGAAAACTGGCCACAACCAACTTGTCAAAACTCCACACAGATTTTAAAAACATCAAGAAAATCTGAAATAGAATTTGATTTCAGTGTGCTTCCTCCTGCTGCTCTTACTGTTGAACCCAGTGGTACTGAGAAAACCCAAACTGCAGTGCTGTTCCCACCTTTAAAATAGATGTCAGGACTGCCTGAAATAGAAAAATTCTGAATCAGCTTTCTTACTGTACCTACCTAAAGTAAGAAGAAGACAAGAAAAAAGGATCAAAAAGAAAAGAAAAGAAAAGAAAAGAAAAGAAAAGAAAAGAAAAGAAAAGAAAAGAAAAGAAAAGAAAAGAAAAGAAAAGAAAAGAAAAGAAAAGAAAAGAAAAGAAAAGAAAAGAAAAGAAAAGAAAAGAAAAGAAAAGAAAAGAAAAGAAAAGAAAAGAAAAGAAAAGAAAAGAAAAGAAAAGAAAAGAAAAGAAAAGAAAAGAAAAGAAAAGAAAAGAAAAGAAAAGAAAAGAAAAGAAAAGAAAAGAAAAGAAAAGAAAAGAAAAGAAAAGAAAAGAAAAGAAAAGAAAAGAAAAGAAAAGAAAAGAAAAGAAAAGAAAAGAAAAGAAAAGAAAAGAAAAGAAAAGAAAAGAAAAGAAAAGAAAAGAAAAGAAAAGAAAAGAAAAGAAAAGAAAAGAAAAGAAAAGAAAAGAAAAGAAAAGAAAAGAAAAGAAAAGAAAAGAAAAGAAAAGAAAAGAAAAGAAAAGAAAAGAAAAGAAAAGAAAAGAAAAGAAAAGAAAAGAAAAGAAAAGAAAAGAAAAGAAAAGAAAAGAAAAGAAAAGAAAAGAAAAGAAAAGAAAAGAAAAGAAAAGAAAAGAAAAGAAAAGAAAAGAAAAGAAAAGAAAAGAAAAGAAAAGAAAAGAAAAGAAAAGAAAAGAAAAGAAAAGAAAAGAAAAGAAAAGAAAAGAAAAGCATTTGTCAGTCAGGGATTGCTTTTACTAGGGATATTTCAGTTCTCTGTTGTTTATTTTTACATGGAGAAACATATACAGACACAGATTAGCTGCTTAACATACCAAAATCTTGGTAATGACACTAGGACTGCATTCTGAAACCTATTCTATTTTAATGCTTCAGGAAGTGACATATGTCTCTTAGCCAAGTCCCTTTCTTTTACTCGCAAAGTATCTGTAACTAGAGCTGAACAATTTATCTTACCATTCGCTATCACGTAGGTAAGCACTGGTCTTGTTGTTTGTTTTGGTTTTTATCTTTGAAAAGATGACATATCAACACTTTGTTTTCCTTTTTGTGTCTGCATTGTAGATTAATATTTTCTGTTTTCAAAGCCATGAGGGCAAATGTTTCCTCTTAAATGTGAGACAGAATAACATGTGGAGGACTATTTAACCTTACTTAAAATGGCATATAATTCCTACTGTCCAGTGCTATGCTCATGGCAATATTTACCTAAAACCCTGTTCATTCACTTTTATTATCCCACTACAACTGAGCTTCTTATTCGATCTTTAAGGTACTTAGGTTTCATATTGCTAAGAGTGAATTTGGAGATGGATCCATCAAAATTTGATATATTTACCTGTTAAGAGATGGATCCTTCACAGGGCTTGCCTATATCAAATGAAATAATTTAAAATCTTAATAGCTTTCCTGTGAATGAGTTGCTTCAAGTTGGATTTTTCACATTTGGAAATACAGCTGTGCAAACACAATCAATCAAAACAAAGCATGATACTGTGTCAATACAGGTTATTTATATAGAACCTTTATATTTGAAACAGAAGGTGCAAGAGACTGCAAGCACACATTTTTCAGCTAGTCATTTTCATTTAATTTATAGGAAGAATTATTGTGCCAGGCTGCTGCCAAATAAGATTTACTTTGACACTTGAAACATTATTGAGCCTAGATGTTAGTTCTGTCATGACAGAAAGGTTTTTATGTCTTTCTTCTTATTTCAACGAGAATGTGATCTTGAAATAAACTTTTTCAGTAATACATATTTAAAATATTTGTTACATTTTCAGACAACATTTTCTAGATTTTAAATTAATTTTGCAGAAGTTTCTCTTTAATGAGGTGTTGGAAAATATTTGTCATGAAAATATGCTTGTTTGAATCCTAGAACATATTAAATTAAGGCACTTGTGGTGAAGGTTAGCCATTGTAAAGGCGATTTAAATAGTCTGTCCTGCAGCAGTGGCAACTGGAATATGTACTATTGACCATTTAGTTCTGAAAAAAACAAGTTTAGCTCTGGAAAAGAACATTTTGTTCCTGAGCTGTCTGCAAACAAATTATTTTTTCACCTTGGTGAGAATTTGGAAGAAGGGTCAGTCCTTAAATATCTGATATTTAACTGTACTAAGACATCTATGGGAGAGTCAGACCGGGCTGAAGTTAGTGCCTTCACTACAGTTGCAATATGTTAGAGAAAATCTCCTTCAGTAATTTTCATTCATATTTTTTAGTAGTGCTACTTCTTTACTTGTCTTTTTGTTGTGGTTTTTTTTTTTTTGGTGTGTGTTTGTTTGTTTGTTTGGAGAGATTTACATTTCCTCTGTTTCCCATGCACCTGTTTTTACTGCTATACAGTGACCATTTGTCACATTAAAGGTGTGCTTCTGATTTTCTTGGCAGCTCTGGATGGAGATAAACCTTCCTTTACTACATGGATAGAGAAAGCACATTCAAGGCTGCAGTTGCTTCAGACAGGCTCTTCAAACACAACCCTGCTGTTCTTAGAAGGCATGCTTTAGCATCAGACTCCAGAATTTTGTTTGTCAGATTACCCACCACAGTAAAATATGCAGCCTTGAAACCTGAGGAATGTTTAACATGAAGTTTCTGGTGGCAAAGTCATCATGCCTGGAAGTGTTTGAGAGGTGTCTGGACCTGACACTGGAGAGTATGGTTTAGGGTTTAGGGGATACAGCAGAGTGGCAGGCTACTGGTTGGACTCAATGATCTGTGAGGTCTCCTCCAACCTTGATGATTCTATGATTCTATAAATAACAATTTTCAAAGCCCTTCCCAGGATCTTTTCTATTTAAGTGAAGTATTAGAATTGCAAACACAAGTATTTCCAGAACTGTGTGGAGAAGATGGGGAAGGTGTTCTTGGGTTAAGAGAACAAAGAGCTGAGTCAGGTTGAGAACTGATAAATTTGGCCAGAGTGAACTGGACTTTGGCCTTGTTTTGAGACTGTTTATCTTTTTCTGAATCCCTATGTTCTTACTTATATGCTTAAGGTGAATTTCTTTGTTCCCGTTTCCTCAAGGGCTACTAGACCCAAGCCTGGTTCAAACTCATGAGCTGTTGGCAAAGCCAAGACAGTGAGAAAATAAACAGGCATTTTTCTCACAAATCCTTACTAATTTCAATTTGCAAGGCATAGGACCCTCTTGGCTGGAAAACAAAGTGAGAAACACTTTCAAATACAGAAAAAGAAAGGCTTCCTATTTTTCATTTTGAAACCCAGAATGATACAGCACAGATCTTTCAAAGGTTTAACAGTATTGATACTTGCTTTTTCTCTTTTTCTTCATAAAATGAATCTTCTCTACTTTTTAAATTTTTACTGATGTCAAAAATTTATTGATTTTGAATTATCATTTTTTGAAATGTACAAACATAACAGAAAGGCATTATGAAGCAGCAGACCACCTGTATGACTGTATATCTTTCTAAGAAAACTGAATACAAATTGATGAAATTGCCTGGGTTTTTTGCCATTTTGCTATTTTTGGAAAGTTGAGAAAATTATGTTTGTTGTTAAAGGCTACTGAATCTTTCTTGCTAGAAAAAGAAGTTCCAAGAAATATCTGGAAGGTAACTACACCACATTATTTGGAAATGAGAAAAGAGCTTATAATTTATATGTTTCAAAACTACCCAATTGCTACATTATTTTCTATTTTTCTTTTGTTAAAGTTTTTCATTAGAGGATATCTTTAACTATAGCTCATTTGCAATTAATTAGATTAAATAATAAAAGATGATTCAGAAAGTGTTTAAGGTTACTATAGATGAGAGTATAGTGGACAGCCAGTCTGATAATTTTGTCTGGGAACGTTAGATTATAAATAGCTGTATTTTCCCCACCAGTACACACATCCAAGTCCCATGGAAGTCAGCATCACAGAAATCAATGGGAACTCTGTGTGTATATATCAGAGCAGACTTTTTGTTTAACCAAATGCTTTGTACTTAAGATAGGAAAATCTGGAGATTATAAATAATCTGAAATGTTCAGAAAAGTGATATCATCTATAAATCCAGCTTACCCTGCTCTGTATATTTGACTGAACTATGGCATTCTTAACAGATGTATGCAATACACATCAGAACAGGATTAAAATAGGCATACCTATAAATACACTCAGCATATTTTACCTATATTACATATTTTATACTTTTTAGTAGAAAATACAGGATGAATTTTTATTACTTGTTTCAGTTATGGTTTTTTTTCATATTTTTGAATTCTTGAGCTTAGAGGAGTTACTCCTCTCACTTGAACTGTGTTCTTTGTATCCTTGCACAGTGACATAAGATTCAGTCTTATTTAGATATCGGAGAATGTCTGAAAAAAGATAATACAGCAGAAAAGATATTTTAAAATGCTTGCTATGTTTGTATCTGCCTTTTTCAAATCAATCTCCAGAACACAGGGAGTTGCTCCTTTTGGCAAAGAATGAGTTCACAGTATCATAGAAGCATTAAGATTGGAAAAGACCTTTAAGATAATTCAGTGGAACTGTTAACCCCATACTGCCTTGTTCACCACTAAGCCACACCTTTTGAAAACTTCCAAGTGCGGCTATTCCCTCTCCTCCCTGGACAGCCTGTTCCAATACCTGACCACCCTTTCAATGATTAAATTGTTCCCAATATCCAATCCAAACCTACCCTGGTTTGGTGCAATTTGAGGCTATATCCTTTTGCCCTATCACTCGTTATGTGGTTGAAGAGACAGATCCCTGCTTGTCTACAAGCTCCTTCGAGATAGTCATGGAAAGTGTTATGGTGTTCTCTGAATCTCCTTCTTCTCCAAACTAAAGAACCCCAGCTCCCTCTATCGCTTCTCATATTATTTATTCTTGAGACACTTCACCATCTCCATTACCCTTCTCTGAAATAGCTCCAGTACCTCAATGTTCTTCTTGTCGTGAGGGGCCTGGACCTGAATGCAGTCCTTGAGGCGCCTTACCAGTGCTGCGTACTGGGGGATAGTCACTGCCCAGGACCTGCTGACCACAGTCTTTCTGATCCAAACCAGGATGCCCTTGGCCTTCTTGGTCACCTGGGTGCATTACTGGTTCATGTCAAGCTGGCTGTCGACCAGCAGCACCAGGTCACTTTCCAGCCATCCTTCCCCAGGCCTGTAGCACTGTCCGGTGTTGTGACCCAAGGGCAGGACCCAGTGCTTCACCTTGTTAAATTTCATACCACTGGCCTCATCCCATCAGTCCATCCTGTCCAGATCCCTCTGTAGAGCCTTTCTGCTCTTCAGCAGATCAACAGTCTGGCCCACCCTGAGGTTGTCTGCAAACTGACTGAGGGTGCAACCAATTACCTAATCCAGATCATGAATAAAGTTCTTAAGTACAGCTGGCCCCAGTGTTGAACTCTGGGGAGCACCACTTGTGACTGGCCACCAACTGGATCCAGCACTATTCACCACTGCTCTCTAGGCCCGGCTATCCATCCAGTTTTTGACCTAGCAAACTGTGTACATAATGAAGGCATGGGAAGCCAGCTTCTCCAGGAGAATCCTGTGGAAAATGGTGTCAAAGGCTTTACTATAGTCCAAAGAAACATCCACAGTCATTCCCTCATCCACTAAGTGGGTCACCCTGTCATAGTGGGAGATCAGGTTGGCCAAGCAAGATCTGCCTTTTCAAAACCTGTGCTGTCTGGACGTGATCCTCTTGTTGAGCTGAACCAGTGTGATGGTGTTCCAGATGTTTGACTCCATGATCTTCCCTGGCACTGGGTTCAGGCTGACAGGCCTGTGGTTCTCCAGATCCTCCTTCCAGCCCTTGTAGATGGGCATCACATTTGTTAATTTTCAGTCAGCAGGGTCCTCTCCAGTTAGGCAGGACTGCTGAT
Organism: Acanthisitta chloris; assembly: GCF_000695815.1. NCBI lineage: Eukaryota > Metazoa > Chordata > Aves > Passeriformes > Acanthisittidae > Acanthisitta > Acanthisitta chloris. The sequence continues at coordinate 4,670 of NW_008690152.1, read as the reverse complement.
AAGTGATGGAAAGCCTCTTGGTGAGCTCTCACACCAGCTCCCTCTGGACTCTTGGGTGGATTCCATCCAGCTCCATAGACTTGTGCATGCCTAACTGGTGTAGCAGGTCACTAACCAAATGGCCCCTGGATGATGGGGGCTTCATCCTACTCCCTGTATCTGTTTTCCAGTTTAGGGGCCTGGGTACCCTGAGGACAACTGGTCCTGCTATTCAAGTCTGAGGCAATGGAGGTATCAGGTACCTCAGCTTCTTCCTCATCCTTTGTCAATGTGTTTCCCTCTGCACCAAGTAAAAGTTGGAGATTGTTATTAGCTCTCCTTTTGTTGCTGATGTGTTTGTAAAAACATTTGTTGTTGTCTTTTACAAGGGTAGCCAGATTAAATTCCAGTTGGGCTTTGGTATTTCCAATTTTCTTCCCACAGGAGAGAAAAATGTTGTACTAGAATAGACCGGTAATCTCTGTGTTTTCTTTTATGGACTTTGTTTGTAATTATAAATGCTGTTTGTGAATATATTCATAAATCTATTTACTGCTAATGCAACAAAATCTTTTTTTTTGCTTTATTTTATATTTTTACCCTATTTTATCCCAGGACTGAGGGCACCATTGGCCAGGCTACCAGTAAACTGTTATTGTACAGAGGTGATTTTTTCTTCCAATGTGGAGGTCTATCCCAACTAGAAGTGGTCTCACACCATAAAAAGTTTGTTTGTCGAGAGATATGCCTCCAATGTCCTATTGAGTGGATAAAAAGGGTGTAACATTTCAAAGAAAGAGGGCAAAGACAAACATTTTCTCATAACCTTAAGATGGGAAAGATGTACAGGAAGTTTTAGTCAAAGAGATGGAAAGATGGAAAAATCTTTATATAGATTACAGATTACAGATTACAGATTATAGATTAGCAGCACCCCTGAACAAGGCTAGTGAAATATAAAGCTCCTGGAGCCCTCAGACTTCCAAAGGAATTAGGAAACATTGTGGTTAAGGAAGAATTCTGGTCCGCTGTGTCTTTATAAAAGACGCTGGTAACAGCCACCAGTGTACTCAACAGTTACCTGTTTCCTTGTACCTCCCCTTCCTTCTCAAGCATTTACATTTTTTGTGATATTTTGAAGGATGTTTTGTGTTTCCAGCACAAGAAGAGTCTTTAAAGTTCTGGGTAGATTCTGAATCAAATAGGCAGCTTGAATTCAGGAATGAAATTTCTTAGAGTTATTTGGCAGAGAATGCACCATCCAGATTCAAAACACAGGAAAAGAATTGCTATTGTTAAATCTCTAGAAATGTCAAATATTGAGTACTTTGTTAATTGAGTCCTCCTACAAACATTTTGTGACAGGTCAAACCATGTTCCTGAAGTAGCACTGGATAAATATTCTGCAAAGATGCCTGGTCGTGGAAAGGGAAGTGATTTCTAGTAAAAATAAAGTTTCTAGAATTATTTTGTCTTAGTGCTTATTGGTTTATAGACAAATGAGTGAAAGTAATAAATTAAGGGAAAGAATTGAATAAAAATCCAGATGAACAACATATGAAAAGAATGGTGAGCCTAACCTCTGCAGCTAGAAAGGCTGGTAAAGGAGAATGAAGTGAGGCTTTCTGTGATCAGGGAAAGATTCTTTTTCTGTGGTGGCTTCCAGTTTTGCAGACCATTGGACAAGGTGAGAGTTCACTCAGAACAAAAGTAGAAATCCATCCCTGTGTTAGTCTGCATTGGGAATTACTATCAATGCTCTTAAAGTCCACCTATAATGTATTCAAGGTACATGAAAGAAATACCATAATGGCGAAGTTTATGGGGGCAAGGAATATGAGGGGTGGTCATCTGCAGATGTAATTGGGAGTAACTGATCATAAATTTTTGTGCCAAAAATTTTGAGTGCTTTTTTCCAGCTTTATTGGTGACATATTTTGCGTTTCCTTACATGTATTGCCTCACTTGTATGACAGCTAAAATATTACTGAAAAAAAAAGATACTACAAATGCTCACCATAACCAATCTAATTCCTTTGACTTGGACTGAAGCATCTTATTTATTTTTTTTTCCAGGCAACAGGCACATCTTTAAGACAGTGCCAGATAAGAATCTATCCTGGGATGTAACATTATGTTATTTGTGTGTATGAGCCAGTACTTTGAAATTGTGCACAGAGCAGTGAAGAATTTAGCTTGTTAGAAAACACAGACTGTATTTATTTCTTTTTTTAGAGCCTTATTTACGGTACACTGGGACTTCTATGTGAAGGAATGGCAAAAAGTTAATGAAACATTTGATTGGTATTAATTACTTTCCACTTAATTACCTGCCATGTGGATCTTGTTGAGCTATTGATTACTGGGAAATATACATCCCACTGGGGGTAGCGTGATTTAACTTCATCCAATGAGTCAATTAGCCCAAGTAATACTGGGAGAGCTAGTGCTCTGCCTCAGTAGCTGGGGTTTTTTGCCAAGAGTGGGACATAAGGCATTTGTTTGTTCATTAAAACACAGTACTACTGTCAACAGGAGGCACTTAACAGGTGTTATGGAGATTGGTAACATGTCACTGTTTCATCAAAAATTAGCAGCAGTTAGTTGCAAAATGAGTGAAAAGACCCTCTAGTTTGGGAGCACAAATGAATGAATGATGTCAAGATGTTAACCCCTGTTTGCTTCTCATTTGTTGGAACTTCATTTACAAATTTTTGTCAGCTCTCCCAAGTGCAAAGCATCTTTTATCGTCATTAATTCAGAAGCCGTGGGACAACAGACAGTGAACTGGCATTTGACATTCGATTGATGTCACTAAGAGTGAAACACATGGCATGTCCCCCAAGTCACCAAAACTAAATACTGCTCTGTTCTTTAGTGAGGATGATCTTCCTAGCTGACAAGAACAGCCTGCTATCTTGTCATGAATAATTCTGAGAATTAAAAGATCTTTCTTATCTTCTTTCTTGCCTCCATTGTGATTTAAATTACAGATACAATAAATCATTATCCATATTGATAATTCCCTCATATGTGACTGAATGTATAAAAACAACCCTCTTGGCTAAAAATAATAAAAAGACCCCCAAACACGCAACCAAGGGACACAACAACAAAATCCTCCCCCAAACTCCAAACAGAACCCCAAAGAGTATAGAGGTGGAGAATTGAAATTGTTCAAGGAAATCCTAAACTAGACCTTGCAAAGACTGGTTAAAGAAAAATATTCGATATAGTATCCAGAAGAGTTCTAGAGAAATTACTTTTAAATATGAAGTTTGGATTGAAATATAATTTGGAGATCATCTTATATAATATACGTGAAAGATAAGATAGATTATTTTAGTGGTGGATTAAAAAAGCCTTTCTGAAATGAGAATCAGCTAGGAAAATGAAACAACTGAACAATGAACTGACTACAAGTACCTGACTATATTAGACTGGATCTATACATATATATATATAGGCCAAAAAAATTCACATGGAGACACATCCTTCAGGTTTTTTTCTGTTAGAAGAGTCACAATTCTGTCTTATGAGATGATTTACTTAGCAGTGAACTGCGTAAGAACTTGTAAATATTGGAGAAAGGATTCAATTTCTGTCAGATGCCATAAATGAATTATGTGTTTCACTTATGCTAATTTTAGTTTGCTTAATAGAACGCAGATTTCAATTTTACAGTTCTCTTTATGTCCATAAGAACAGATACTAACTTTTAAATAATACTTTGAATAACATTGAGAAATATTACAGATTTGTCCTGACTTCATCTTCACAAATGTAGTTTTTCATGTGTTCTGTAAAAGAAGCTCACTGGGTTTGATGGGTGTAACAATAACATTCTTGCAAAATAAGGAAACTGATGAATTCAACAGGTATTCATCTTGGTATAACAGAAATAGTTTTAAGGACAAATCACGTATAAATAGAAAAATAAAAGCAGAAATATATAATTTAATGGAGTTTTACGAGGTTTTAGTTCATATATATAAATATATGTACTGCTTATGAAGACATTGCACGATACTAAAACAAAGTGTTTAATTAAAATTATAATTGTCTTTGCAACAGGGAAAATAGCTGTGTAAGAATGGAAACAGCAAGGGAAATTTCTGAATGTATTTGAGATCTCCTTTTAGATGTGAGTTTCCACTTTCTGGC
>NW_008690152.1:0-509 GCF_000695815.1 Acanthisitta chloris | reverse complement strand
AAACCCACCATGATTTGTAAAAATTTGTTTCCCATATTTCTAGAACTTCGCAAGGTTGTAGTAGACTTCTATAAAAGTAGCTGTGTAAACTGCATTGCGCTTAAAAATTACCTTAGTTGTACATGCTGGTGTGTAATCTCATTTAGTCAGGAAAATAATTTTGGATTGTTACAAGCAGACAAGAAGGATCAGCTTCAAATTGTCGCTAAAATGAGACATACTTTGTGATATTGTTCAATAGCGTACTGGGTCTGGTTGCAGTGCAGTCAATTCTCCTTGTAGGGGCCCATACGGTGCTGTGTTCTGCCTTAGTGCCTAGAACAGTGTTGATAACACATTGGTCTTTTGGCTATTGCTGCGTGGTGTTTCCACAGCATCAAGCCTGGATCACCAAATGATCCTCCCTCCTCCACAAGGCTAAGAGACTTGGAGATAGGCAAGAGTCTGAGAGGAATCCTAACTGAGCAAAGGTAATCCATGTTATATGACATCATGCTCAGCAATAAAAG
>NW_008690151.1:2456-2664 GCF_000695815.1 Acanthisitta chloris | reverse complement strand
GAGAGCAGCGTGTTCCAGCTGCAGCAGCAGCTCGCCCAGCTCGAGGCCCACAACCAGCAGCTGGAGGCTGAACGCCAGACACTGCTCCAGGCCAAGGAGACACTGGAGGGTGAGAAGTCCTGGTCACCAGCCATCCCCATCCATCCCTATCCCCATCCTCCTCATCTATCTCTGTTCATCCCCATCCATCCCTATCCATCTCCACTTT
>NW_008690151.1:0-1956 GCF_000695815.1 Acanthisitta chloris | reverse complement strand
CATCCATCCCTATTCATCCTCACTATGTAGAATCATAGAATCATCAAGGTTGGTGGAGTCCTCTAAGATCATCAAGTCCAACCATTAACTTGTCACTGCTGGAACCCCTAAACCTAAACCCCTAAACTTCCAGTGCCTGGTCCAGATGTCTCTTAAACACTTACAGGGATAGTGATTCCACCACCTCCCTATTCCAGTGCCTGAACAGCCTAACAGGGAGTACAGGGGGATGATCAGTCCCCTAGTCCTGCTGCCACACTCTTCTTGATCCACATGCCGTTGGCTTTCTTGGCCACCAGAGCACACTGTTGGCTCATACTGAGCCACTGCAAGCAGCAGTCCCAGATGTCTCTTAAACACTTACAGGGATAGTGATTCCACCACCTCCCTATTCCAGTGCCTGAACAGCCTAACAGGGAGTACAGGGGGATGATCAGTCCCCTAGTCCTGCTGCCACACTCTTCTTGATCCACATGCCGTTGGCTTTCTTGGCCACCAGAGCACACTGTTGGCTCATACTGAGCCACTGCAAGCAGCAGTCCCAGGTCCCTTTCTGACAAACAGCTCTCAAGCCACTCCACCCTCAGCTTGTATCTGCATGGGATTGTTGTGTGCCAAGGGCAGGACCAGCACTGAGCCTTACTGAACCTCATGCAGTTGTCCTCAGCCCATTGTCCATGTTGGTCCAGGTCTCTCTCAGAGCTTTCCTACCCTCAGGCAGGTCCACACTCCCACCCAATTTTTTCTTGCCAGTTTTTCTAGAAGTTTGCTGTGGGAGATAGTGTCAAATGCTTTACTGAAGTCCAGATAGACTATATTTACAGCCATTCTTCACCCTTATTCCAGTCTTCATCCTCATTCCAATCCTGATCCTCATCTCATTCTTTATCCTCATCCCCATCCATCTCTGTTCATCCCCATCAATTCTCATTCCTGTCCATCTTCGTTCTCATACCCATCCATCCCTATCTTCATCCACATCCTAATCTTCATCTTTGCCCCGTCCCTATCCATCCCCAAATTCATCCTCATCCCCATCTATCTTCACTCATCCCCCTCCACACCCCCATTTTCATCAACCCACCTTTGTTCATCCCAATCTTCATCCTCATTCCCATCCATCCCCATCCTCACCCCTATGTTCATCCCTATCCATCTCCATCACCACCCATCCTCATTCCTATCCAGCCCCATCTTCACCTTCATCCTCTTCACCATCTATTCCCATCTCTATCCCCATCTATTTCCATCCTCATCCCCAGCCACCTGCAACTGGCTCATGAGCATTTCTCTGCCACTGCATCCCCTTCATGTCCCTGCCCCTGTCACTTAACCCACACCCACACTGCCCTCCTGGGGGGTGTCCCCACTGACTGGGGGTGTCCCCACTGACGGGGTGAGGTGTCCCCACAGCGGAGCTGGGCACAGCACGGCAGGAGCGGGAGCAGGAGCTGCAGGCTCGGCGGCAGGCGGTGGCAGCAGCTGAGGCTGCAGCAGTGACAGTGGCCCTGCAGAGTGCCCGTGATGCACACCAGGCTGAGCTCCACCACCTCAAGCACGAGAAGGTAGGCACTGGGGGGGACACGAAGTTTTGAGGTGCAGTGCTGAGTTTTGGGGCACGATAGTGGGATTTTGGGGCATGATGGTGGTGGTTTTTTTGCAGCATGACAGTGATTTTCAGGGTGTGATGGTTGGGGTGCCTGAAGTGCTGATTTTTGGGGTGTTTTGGGTTTTCTGATGACTGTTGGAGTTCACTGGTGGTTTTGGGGGTTCGCAGGAGGAGCTGGAGGCCGAGCGGAGCCGCCTGGCACGGGAGCAGGAGGAGCTGGCAGCTGAGCTGGCAGCAATACGGCAGCAGTGCGAGAGTGAGAAGCAGCAGGTGGGTGGCCCTGGTGTCCCCCCTGTCCTGTCCCAGCTCTGTGTCCCCCAGCTGAGCCATGTCCCCCCCCGGCACTG
>NW_008690150.1:22128-26186 GCF_000695815.1 Acanthisitta chloris | reverse complement strand
ATACAAACCCTATAACTTTAATGCTTTTTGGCCAAATTACAGACATTCCAAAGTTTACTTCATTTGTGTTCTCCAGATCCCCTCATGCCAGAGAGATAAAACCAACAAGGAGAAAACAAGTTTTTTATTATTTCATTCCTACAATGCTTGGTCTCAAAATGAGCCAAAGGAGTGTTTCTTATGACTTATTTTCCTTTTCCCAACAGACCCAGATAGCTGTCTCTGTTTAGGGAAGCTTTTTCCTCCCATTAACTCATAAAATAAGTGCATCTCATGATGCTTTCAAACACTTTTCCTTTTTCTTTTTCTTTTTTATGTCTTTTGTGGGGAGTAAATCACTAAACTGTTACCATGAAGTTTAGCAAAAGCATATCCTGTGATGTTGGCAGAGACACAGTAGCAATGAAACTGATACAAATGAGAGGAACTCATCAGTACAAAAGAAAGGTGTCTTGTGCTTGGGAAAACCTTTCATTTGCTTTTGAATTACAGTTAACTATCTAATGATGTGTTTTCACTGTACACAAATAAAAAGGTATTTCCAGTGTGTTCCTCTCTGCAAATGAAATTGGAATAGCCACAGCAGAATTGACCTGAACTGTAGTAAAACTTTTCTTGCTTAAACAGAATTTGGGGTAGATTTAGTGAATGTTTTGGTCTTATAAGGCATTGTGACAAACTTAATGAAGTTCAGGAGCTTCAGTCCAACTCATCTACTTTTTCTTTTTGCCCCTAGTTAGAGGGGTTTTGTGATGGGACTCAAAAGATAAATGCAGAAGCGTAACTTTGTGACAGAAGCCTGGGAGGGAGGCTCATCTTGTCTGCTTCCTCTAGGAGATTTATTTTTTTCCCCTGCTTTCATTTTGGATCAATCCTAGTGAGGTCCCTAATTCAATAAAGATGCTGACGAAGGTGAACTGTCTTCATCGTTGTAGCTTAATCTGGCAAATCAGCTCCAGAGTGCGTCTGCTTGTGAATGGATGATTAGTTGATGCCAGCAGAGCCAGAAAGAGAGATTAGTCAGATGCAGCTGTCTTTGCAGGAGTCTCATTTTGGTCCATTTTGCCTTTTTGGGAGGCACAGTAAGGGCTCAGCTGCGTCTCACAGCTTTTGTGTGGGACCTCAGCAAGGAAAGCACCAGTACCTACAGTGATGTACCTTTGACTTCTGCTCACGATCTATGCCACGAGAGGGGTCCTGACCACCTGGAAATTGGACTTTCCATCTGCAGCTGTGTAAGTCACTGCTGCTGTGTTGCACATGCCTGGAGTCCTAAGCTCAAGGCCCATTTTTTAGGTACCAGTGTAAACCCCTGTCTTTAATGCAGAGTTACAGGGTAGGAACTGCCTTTTAAGCAAAACTTATACACAAAGCTCTATACATGAATCTGAAAGACAAATAAGTTTCCCAACGAAGCATTTAATTTAAAAGCCACAATAAAACACTGCTTGCAGTTAGCTAATTTCCCTTATGGAAACCCTAGAGAAACAACACTAGTAGTTTCATTACCCAGACCTTCCACTCCCCATACCCACAACTGGAAAATCGTATATATTTTTATTTTATATTTTTTAAAGATGAGTGCTGAGGAATCATCAGCTATGTCTGATCATTTTCTGGTGTCATCAAAACAACTGCTTATGCAAAATAAGGCAGAATTATAATACTGAGACATTTCCTATTTCTTCATTCTTACATCCTCTGTGAGATACCTTGTTTTTATCTCTTTCTTTACAAACATGTTACCAGACTTCCAAGTAGATCTGTCACTCACAAGTCTAGTGTTCTGTTCCTTACTAACTTGCTATAAACTTCAAGTTGGTTTATAGTTTGCGGATAGAATTGATTTCTCTTTCTAAGTTCTGAAGTTAAAAATGGTTTAGTACCTCCTTTGACTGTATTTCACCTTGAGCTGATAAAGGTAAGCGCATGGGTAAGATTTTAGTCTAGGAAAAGGCACCAGGGCACTCTGATGTGAGGCACACAGTGGAGCACAAACACAAAGACCCCCAAGGCAGGGGATCAGTGCTACAGAGCCAATGAGCATCTGCTCTAGGAGCCTGAGAAGCTCAGCAGCAGCTTAATGGTCCTGTAGAATACAGTCCACACTGCTTCTGCAGCTCAGTACTCGTTCACACAGCTTCCTGGCGTGCTGTGAAGTGTAGTGTAATGACTCCTGCCACCTCCTTTCCTCCTCCACCCCCCACCAGTATGTCTGCCACCACTGCCAACCTCACCTCTGCCATGAGTTGAAGTTGTGCTTGGCCAAGCAGCGCCAGTAGGCATGGCAACCCTGTGGCATACAGCAGGTTTGTGCTGCTCTGCTCAAGATGGTGGGTGTCTTTGGAGGCAGGCTTGGCAATGCCCAGTGTTCCTGGTTTAGGGAATGTGGAGTAGGGATACCCTCATGGTGTCACTGGGAGGAGCTAGTTGGGGTCCAGCAGATGTGTTAGCCAAGCTCCATCATGTGCAGAACTAGGCATTTCTGCCTCAGACAGCAGTTTAGTCATGTCAAAGAAGTGGGAAAAGGTTTGTATACTGGACAGTAGAAACTGGAAAAATTTAGAGGTTGCAGTGAGTGCTGGACTGTACAGGGCAGTGACATGCCAGAAAAACTGTGATACCCTGAGAGAATGCTACTGAGGAGAAATAAGGTGTCAATATTGCATATGTAAATTATTATGACTATTATATGCATAAATAAATCAATAACTCCTCACATCTTCTGCTTTCCAGAATATGCTGAGGATATGAAACAACTCAGAGGAAAGATAAAAGTGATTTTTAGGCCTGGAAAACAGTCTTCCTTGTAAATGACATTAGGAGATGACTGGAGTTACCTCATTAAAGTGAATGTGAAGGAGCTATTTGATCCTGTTCACACAGGGAGTAAGATGTTTGGTATTACAGGGTGCTTAACCTCGCAGGCAATTATGTGGAGATCCAGTGCTGAAAAGTAAAGTTAAACAAATTCAAACTAGAGAAGAGGTGCAAATTTTTAAAAGTGAGGACAATTAGCATTTGAGCAGCTTACCAAAGGAAGTGAAAGATTCTCCATTACTTGCAGTCCTTAGATCAAGATTGGATGCTTGCCTAAGAGATATAAATAACTACTAGCTATTTATACAGCTTGATATAAGAGTCACTGAGTGAAGTCATATGGCCTATGTTATGCAGGACTTTATTACAGTAGAATAAGGAGCATTGTAAGTAGCATTAGCTATATGTTTATAATTGTTACTTATGAGGCTAGCAAATGTGACAACAAAAACAATATGTTCCTTCTCCTTTAATAGTCATGTTTTTCTTGGATTTATGTACATATCAGTCAGAATAGTTGACACCTCTATCAGTTTTTTAATCCACAGACTTAAATAATACCAGCTATGATTTTTTATGTTTTACTCTGTATGAAATTAAGTAGTTATTATGGTTTCTGGTTTGGCTCCCAGATTCTTACATGCCTCATACTAAAGCATTTGAATTATAAACACTGACATAGTGTTGAACAAAACAAAAACAAGCACAAACAAATAAACAAGCAGAAAACACAGAAAAAATCCTATTTCCATTTACAATCAAGTTTAAACTTCACATAACATCTCCAAATTTTATATGGAAAATCAGAAAGCAAAACTGATTCTGTATTTCCTTAGACCATTTAGAAAGCTTGAATTAACTGTGGGTGTATATGTAGTATCTTAGCCTAGAGATTTCACATGTGTAGCTCTACCTACATAAAGAGTAAAACACATCTTAAGGTGTTTCAACTGAACAGACAAGGTGGAGATCACCTGGTTTATTTCCAAGTATTGGTAACAGAAATCAAATTCTTCTGAAGGTATAAAAGCAGAAGACCTACAGAGGTCCCACTGTTTTTGAAAACCTATTCTAATAATCCCAGAATTGCCAACAAAATTTTAAAATAAAAGAGCTAGCCTTGCATTGAAGTTAGAGGCAAAGTAACTACACTTGAAATTTATAAAAACTGACTCAAACTTCTGTAAAGATAGGCTTTCCAAAAGTACTTTGCCAAGGCTTCGGTGTCTTCAGCCATC
>NW_008690150.1:18345-22109 GCF_000695815.1 Acanthisitta chloris | reverse complement strand
CAGGAGAGTGGTGGGAAAGCCTTGGTGACAACGATGCTAATGCAATAGGCATGATTCTTTTTTCCCTTTCAATTTATTTTGGCAATCTTGCAAGAGGAGGGTAGCAGATCTAAATCAGCTACTGCAGCCACGAGTGTGCTGAGAGCACTTTGATGTCCTCTCTATGTCTTCTGTAAGGTAATAATCAGGTGGGTAATAAAAAGATGATTAGGATCATGCCCAGCTTTTGATGTTCTTTATTTTCCAAAATGACTCTACTAGGGGTGGTGGACGTAGTAAAAGTTGGCAGAAACTATGTCTGGGCAATGGAACTCCAGAAGAGATGAGAAGACACTGGCTCTGGCACTCGGCTGCTGTTTGCAGGACTGCAAGGCGGGTGGTGTTGCTGGACAGATGATTTGAACCAGCGGCTGCTCCACTCACAACCAAACACTTCAGCTAATTCATCACAGGGCTCTTGGGTGCTTCAGTTGTGCAAACTTAAAAGGTTAAGGCAGTAAATAGTTTATTGCAACTGAGGCCCATTGAACATTGATCACTGTTGAATTCCCCCTGTTTAGATGTAACTTCTTTTGAAATATGCTTTGTAGGTTTAGTCTGAGAGCAGGATAATTGCCGTGAGGGCTTAAAGTTTGAAAGCAGACACTTCTACAGCCAGAGCGCAACAGGCTGCCAAGACAGACTAGTGTGAAACATTACAGCATTATATTTTTTTAATTCTTGGGACTTGAATGAAGCAATAGGAAAGACTGCTTTGTGAGGCATGGAAGAGTAAAGTCATGAGGAGTTTGTCCCTTTCATACCAGTTAATAAAACCCTTCCTATAGGGTTCATGCTGCAATTTAAGGCAGCTGATGATTCTGCCTAGCTTAGTGTTGGGGAGTTACTTAATCAGTGTGCAGTTATGGTTTTTTTCAGTGCATGCATTGATATGGTGAGGTTACACACATTCCAGAAAGTACTCCTGCTGCTCATGTAGCTGTACATGTTTTCCACAGCACAGTTATGTACAGGATTCTTGTTCTCACCACTGCAAAGCTCTGTGTTTCTGAAACGTGGCTGGCAGTATCCTGTTAATGCTTTGTGAGCATCAAGATCTGCCAAAACATGATCTAATGATTCCAGGTTCAGATTTACTAATTTCTCTGTCTGGGGGGGAAGGTAACAGGTTTGGGAGGGCAGATTACAGTGGTAGTTGAAAACAATAGAATCATCCCAAATGTATGTGGTCAAGCTTTTTTGATCATATGGGATGTCATCATAGCCTATGTGAACATACCACATTTTTTATGATCATGTTCTTTCTCCTTAGGAAGGAGTTTCATAAACTTAGACTCTGACCCAACCATCAGCTCCCCTAGGATGAAACCGTATGTCCGTGGGGAACCTCTCAACTTTTCTCAATCTGTGTATGTACTTCAGGTTCAAAATTAGCTCTGGTTAAGCTGAGGTTATTTATATTTACATCGTTTGTTTATTTTTTCAGTAAAAGCTCGCAGATAAAGACACACAGAAAATAAGACAGATAAGAAATTTTAGAGGAATTCAAGCTTGTTGATCCATTGTTCTATAGTATATTACATATGAATGTAAACTTTTAAGAGGACTTGCAGTCTGGACAACATGCTGAGAGATCTGGAGCTGTTTATCAGAGATAATATCTGCAGTGTTTTGTTCCAAAAATAAAAATGTTACCTCAGATTTTAAAGAAAGGGACATGAAATGTACTTTCATACATCATAACTGGAACTTTGTTATAATCTCAGATAAATAATTTTATCAAACTATATTGGAATATCATAAGTTAATTCCAGCCCCAATTTTAAATGTATGAATATTTTGATACAGTTTTGAAGAAAAGAAATCAAATAATAAAAATCAAATTCCTGTACTTAGCAGGTTTCTATGAAGTTTGAGACCGAGGCAGTAAAGTGAGAGGGAAAAAAAAAGCACAACTGGTGAGCAGTCAATCAGTTTCTCTGTATGTGGCCTTACTCTTTACTGAGAAAATAGTACCTCAGACTTGCCAGCTGTGAAATTTTTAGTTCATCTTTACCATGGAGCACATCACATTTTTTCCTTGTTTAGACAGGACTGTGAATGGATGATGGATGAACTGTAGACTCATTGTGTTAGAAATACCTATTTCATTTTAAAAGCTCAGCCCCTCCTTGACAAGGCAGTCATTCTGTCTTGTAACAATAGAAGAAACATTATGGAGTCTTAGTTCAGCTGCAGTGAAAGACTTCATTCAAGGATTTGATGAATAACAAAGGGATACGTGAGAAAAATAGTGTGACAGCTAAAACCTTTTTTTGTTATCCCCTCATTTGCTGTCTTGAACTGAAATTTTTCTTATGTCTTTAAGGCTAGGTGAGAATTCCCAATGCAGCAGCACACTTTTCAACTGAGAGAGATTTTGAGGATGAACTTTCAGATTTTAAAGAGATAAAGAATTAATCTGAACTAAAGCTTGTACTGTTTAAGATGTGCATTTAAGAGCAACTGCTGCATCTCCTCTGTTCTTAAAACAACTTCAGTTTTGCCATTTCTAGTGGATCTGAAGAAAATATTTGAAACTGATTTCTGAGATGCAGTGTATGTTTGCTGTACTGTGTGCTGGAATGTCTCTACATAGGATTTTGTGAGCATACTAGTTTATCAGATACTGATCATCATACAAATACATTAATTGAATGGGGTTTCAATTTAGAATTTTGTGGGAAGCTGTAATTTCAAAAGCGTTAGTGGTCATTAAATGTTGGTGAGAACTGAAGTGTTGGGGCAGTGTTGGGGATATGCAAGACTCTCAGGATCAGATGGCTATATAATCTTGATATGATATCTAATTAAATCTCATACCTGCATATGACAGGTTAATAGGTTGCACAGCATTTGCTCCATTGAACAGAGAGCGAATGCTATTATTTCAGTAAATTGAATTAAGTGTCTATGCATTCTCTCACCTCAGGAAGAAAATGTATTGTTTATTGCCTCTTTGTGCAGGATAAATAATGCCCGATAAGTATCTTATTAGGCTGACCCTTAGGCTACACTTGGCAAGCATAGTAACTGTTTTCTCTATAAATTTGGCAAGCTTAGAGCATGAAAAAGTGCCTCTGCAAGTGCATTTCCATACACCAAAGATGTAAGCAGATACCAATTAGTTTGAGTTGAATATACGTTAGCTAAGTTTGATTACCTGAATCTGAATCCATATGACCATTATAGCTCAGAAATCTGAAATGGTCTGATTCTCACCTTTTTCAATAAAACACTTTCTAGCATTAGCCCCTTAATTCTTAAGGAAGAGTTCAGACTTTTAAAGAGGATACAGAGAGTATAAGACTTTAGTGCTCTTTAATAATATCTTTTAGCACTACAAGCAGAAAAAATCCAGTGTAGTCTTGTGCAGGTAGGATAGTCAAACAAAATTGCCAGTTTAAGGATAGCACAATTTATTTGAATTTTCTGATAATAGTCTTTGCAGAATGAGGTTTAATCACATTTTGCTTGTTGTGTTTATTAATCCCATTGCTGTATTAACTGAGAACTACTAAGAAGTTTGATTTATGTATATAAGTGACTTTTTTTTTTTACTTGTATTTGTTTTACTGACTTTTCTTTATCTCTCTTCCATTTTTCCGTTCAGCGTACTGACATGAGACATGGCTTCTCTTTACTCATGCTGTTAATTAGGAAAAAATTAGAAGTCTTAACAGTTTGATTATAAAGAGTTCAGTAATGTAAACTAGCAGTCTTCT
>NW_008690150.1:0-18307 GCF_000695815.1 Acanthisitta chloris | reverse complement strand
TTCCTTTTCCTCCCACCCAACAGAGGAGCAAAGGAGACGGTTCTCGAGGGTGTGGTTATCATGAGTTAATTGCCACCCTGAGGGATTTGAGACACTTGGGTGCATTTCATACCTTGTAGCTGTCCAAAAAAGAGATTTTCACACGAAGGCTCCACCCCATCGTATTTTTTTTAATTGCATAAATCAGTCTCTGTGCCTAGGGATCATTTATCATTTCCCTAATATTCACCAGGGTACAGACAGTACTGTTCTAGTTCCATCCAACCTCCTTATTTTTCTCTCCTACTCCTGCTCAAAAAAAAAAAAAAAAAGCTTGGCAAGATGCTAAAATTATATAATGGTGGTTCTGTATTTAATTCAGAAATCATACATTATCCTAAAAACCTTTCACCCTTGAGTACTCTTTGTACTTATGAGAATATGATATATGGCTGACTAGTGCACTTAGCAACCATGACTTCACTTAAATCTTTCAGTTTCTGAGAAAGGGATTACTGCCTAGAACCTAACCAGTATTAAAAATACATATTTTCAGATGCAACTGCAGTTAATATCAACTTGAATTTGTGTGTGAGGAGAGTACTCTTGCAACATGAGAGGTGTTAAAATCTATAGGAGTGGAAAGTAAAACACTTGCTGAGGTTTTGCTTTCATGCCAGAGCTTTTTAATTTTTTACCAATTATAGAATTCTTCGTCACCACTATTTACATTTCTCAGCCTTCCCAGCACAGCTTCTTTAGTATATAGTAGTGTTGCAGGATCAAAAATTAACTCATGTTTCCAAACTCCCATATGACACTTTAGCAATTTCCTCTGTTTCTCTGGCTAACAGGCAGCACCAGTATGTTTCTCCCAATGTTTTGTGGTTCCTTGACAGAACTTTTTGTATCCCAGGTGAGGATGCTCAGAGCCCCAAAGTAGCTTGGGGTCAGCACACTGGAAATTAACTAAAACTCCTATTGCAGCCACAAGACATAGCGTTCTTAGCTTATGTCAGTACTATGTGCAATCACAGATCTCAACTTGCGGTGTTTTTTCATCCAGCCGTACTTCACAGCTATTCAGCACGTTTCCCTCATGGTCAATCACTGTTTATAATGACCTGTGCAGCAGGACTCTTTCAGTGGCCTGCAAAAGTTCTAAAGTTTTCCCCTTTTCTGTGGGCAAGTTAGTATGATGACCTCTTCTTTGGCTTAATACTATGTGATAAAACTTGTAGACTGAACTTGATTTTCTTTTGTTCCTGCCTGATGGACAAAGTCTGGAAACACAAATTCCTTAGTTTCAATTAAATTCTTGTGAATACTGCTTGCTTGGAAACGCATGGAAACTGAGTATGCTGTTTTATAGAGCCATGCAGGCATGCAGAGAAAATGTGCTTGGAAGGGAAGACAGGTTGAAAAAATCCCGAGATAACATTTGCATGTTTCCTTCCGCATTTATCTGTCTGTGAGATAAATTCACCCTGTTGGCATGTGCTTATGATCCTGCCATTGCTTGACTATGTGTGAGTCATTCAGAAAAGAAAAAGATGATTGAAAAGTGCTAATTGAAATAAAGTATTTGCATACAATAGAAACGTGGCATCTGCCTGAGCTATACATTCTTTTAAAACTAAAATGCAGTCATTCACAATTTTATGGACTTCACCTTATTTCTGAAATTTCACGTTCCCACTGATCGTGTCCAATTACTTGTTCAGTATGTTTTGGAAACTTGGTCTTGTCTTTCACAATGCTTTTCCAACATCCTTCATCCTGAGGCTGCCAAGTTCACTTTAAAAGCTGATGGAGCTCTTTATATGTTAGTGAATTCTTACTCGAAGCTGCTCTGAGATGGGGTTTACTGACATGTCAAATGCCACACTGTAGTATAGATGCAGAAAAGCACTGTCTTGTATGTGTCAATATGGTGTTTTGTCACTTCTAGAACTACTAGACACAAAAACTTCAATGCAGCCTTAGGGAACCAGTCAAGGGGACCAAAGTAGTATAGTATTTGTTCTTGGGGGTGACAGGGGAAACTCCCAAACTTATTTTTTTTAATGCAATTAGTTGACTACCACTTTCCTATTTCCTGAATGGTTTACCTTAATGTTCAAGTGAAAACCAGCTATTATTCCTAGTTCTTTTCTCTGTGTCAGAACCCAAGAAATAGGTGAAAACCAGGGCTGCGGTTATTGTTGTGGGTTGCAGTATACAAATCATTTGCATGTTCTGCTTTGATTTATGATCACCATACCTCATGAGTGCAAAAGGTGCCTTTTAAAATTTATGCCTATACATTGTTTTCTAAGAGTTGTAGTAGAGAGGCTTTAGTAATCAATAATAATTGTAAGAATAAAGTAAGGCAAAGGGATACCAGAAAAAATAAAAGCCTGATTATTTTCTAAGAGTATCATCCTGCTTGTTCAGAAAAGGGAAAAAATAATGATAATGTTTAACCAGAGGGCCTCATCCCTTTAAGCTCTCTGCCCCTTGGCCTTTTCCCCCTTACCCCCACATACCTGTTGAGACACATGTTTTTTTCAGATTCATCCTGCAGGTTTCTTTCTAGCCAGCCACCCACATCCTTCTAAGACAGATGAGTTGATTAAGTAGAGCATTTTATGTGGGGGATCACCTTTATGTTCAGAGTGCTCACTGTCATATAGAAAATAGCAGTGTTCTCCCTGAAAGGATGAAACTGGAGAAGATGTAAGGCTTGTGGTTTCTTAAGTATTATGACCACATTAAAATCTGAGTGCTAGCAGTGGTGATAATAGTGTATTCCACTCCTATAGCTTCCTACATAGGATGAAGAACTATCACAGTCCACTTTGAGGTATGTAATTATTGCTATCCCCATCTTGCCTGAAATGGAATGTTAAAATTAGGTGTTACTACAGTGAGTTTACTGAAAGCTGTTTCTACAGGTTTATTACATCATTCACAACAAAGCCATCATCAGCTACTGTATTTGTGGATGCTATTAATACCCTAATTTTAAAATTAATCATATGTAGTGCCTGTACATGCACTACAGGTAAGGGTATTAGAGCTCATCTACTAGGCTTCACCCACTTCAGCATTTCGAGGTGGCATGGAGTGGTTATTTTGTTTGTTGGTTGTAACTTTAATAAATTTAAAAGATTCCGTGGTTTTCTTTCAGGGCAAGTGCAAACCTCAGACTCTTGTATTTATTTAAGAATGTTTTTAAATATCAGCTGTTCTTGAGAACAAGTGAAAGGAAAAGAATGCTGCTGGGTTTCTAGAGGGGAAAAGAGAATGGTTTTGGAATTGTTGTCCTTTCTTTGAATAAGATTCCAGAGTGAAATTTCACAGAAGATGACCCTATACATTGGAAGAAAAGGCAATTATTTGCCCTGTACAAAAAAGAAAACTGAAAAAACACCACCCCAATGACTTATTTCTTGATGTGCTGTTGCATGTTTATTCATTTTCCCAGTCATTCTTGCTGGAGTACTGGAGTAGGAACTGGGAAGGTGGCAGCTTTGGAGGTATGTCTTTAGTCAGTACAGATATACCCATCCAAATTTGCCCCATGCAATTAGCCATCCCAGTTTAATTCTTAATGTACATGCAGTAAAACTGAACAAAAGCCGCATAAATTAATTACATGTAAGTTTGAGGTGTGCTGAAAGCATTCTATCTAAAGAAGTGTTTTCGTTTTTAGCTGGCAAACTAATTCATGGCAAACCAAAAGTAGAACTAGATCTGTGGAAGTGTAACATTAAGAAGTAGTATGTGATGGTGAATAAGGAGAGAATATGAATGTATTGAGGAAAGTGACTGGAATAGGACTGAAGTGTTGCCATTCATTTAGAAAAAGTTTTTAAAGCACTTTTACTGTTTTAAGAATAAACAGTGCAAAAATGGGGCAGATGTTGTTTGCCTGCAGAGATGAAGTACTTGGCATTTCCTTTGCTACACAGATGCAGGTGTTGGACTGTGAGCTCTGAAACCTCCCCCAGGTACTTCCAGGGCAGAGGATGTTCCTTAGATAGAATCATAGAATTGTTAAGGTTGGAAAAGACCTCTAGGATTGAGTCCAACCATTAATATAACACTGCCATCTTCACCACTAAACCATGTCCCCAAGTGCCACATCTATATGTTTTTGTATAGTTTCAAGAATGATGATTCCTCTATTTCTCTGTTGTGCCCAAGTCATCATTTTTCCTCTCTGTGTGTGTATGCACGTTTATTCATTTTCTCAAAAATTCATGTTCTCATTTGTCTCCCTGAAGTCCTACCTGTTTTGAAAACTCTACCACAACTGAAGCACCACAAGGTAACAAGCTGTCATATGTGGTCAGAGCTAAGGTACCTGTCTGTTCTTAGGCTGTGATGAATGAAGTGATTTGATTTTCAAGTAGCTGAGAGTAAAAGATAGCTTTATCTTGCATTTGCTGTGATGTAGTAGTGCTTTCAGATAGAGTTATGTCAACTTCACAGTGAAATGGTGACTTGTTTTCTTGCAGTGTCTTGGCTGTGTCTGCACCTATATCTTTCAAATTGAATGTCTGAGTCAGGGTCCATATTCATGGGCAGTCCATCTAGTTGGATTCGTGGTCTTATTAATAAGTAAAACATGCACATTCATCTAATTAATTTTTTTTCTTGGAGCATCCCTGTGATGTAGGAAAGGTCTTTCAACCCCTATTTAGCTGTTAGGAAGGAGATAGAAATTCTTGGGTTTTTTGGAGGAGAAAAGGCTTTTAATTTTTGAAAATGAATAATTCCAGAGATTTCCACAGAATAAAAGGTAAAAGCTTTATTCAATCATGATGGAAAGTGGGCTTTTATGAAGTATATGTTGTATCTCTATATGCTTCATTCGGAGTGTACACAGCTTTGCCATTATGAATTATAGGATTTTGCCAGCAGTTGGTGGTTTTTTCTCCTATTTTTATCATGAGCTGTGCTGTATCGGTTGCTAGGCGGATATAGCACAGAAAGCCAACCCAAAATAATGACAAGTATAACTTGGACAACTGGTTGGACAATTGTTGGTAGATAAATGAGTGGGCAGGGGGTAGAAAAGCAACAAAAAATGTTTTTTCTTTACAAAAAATTTGCAATTTTTAGCAGGTTTTCAAGTTCAGTTTTAATGATTCTACAATGGTTCTGCATTTTTTCAGTATGTTTTGTTTCCATATTAAATGTCCTTAAGGAAAAAAGATACTTAGTCCATAATCAAATACATCTAAACTCCATATATGAAATATTATTTTATTTTATCATGAAGGGAAAAGCATTTTTGGTACTTCAGAGGTACCTGAGAAACAGTTGTTTGAACTGCTTTTGAGCTTTCTTTAACCATGCTATTTGGCATATGAAATTGCAGTCTGGAAAGGAATCTTCAGTGATAATAAATGCTGAAAACATATTTTTTTTCTGGTTGAAAAAGCAAGACTTCTGGCAGACCCCATAAATCTAGGGATATTGTACCTTACACATTAATAGGAGGCACAAGAGCATCAGGCTAGGTAGTAATTTGCAAAGTTTTGGGTTAATTCTAGCTTCTGGGCAACATAGAAGTTCTGTGAGTATTTGGGAAGGTCAATTTTGTTAAGTCATGTTTTGCAGTCTTGTTGGCTAGGAAGGCCAGGAGAGGAGAGACTGTTGTCAACAAAGCATTGTCAAACTAGATTATTGCTTTAATTCAATATCTATCTCACCATCCATTGAAAGTCTATCAAAGTCAAGGGTGGTAAAGGTTTGTTGGTTTTTCTGGGGTTTGTTACTTTTTTCTTTCTTTTTTTTGCTTGTGATGACGTTTTTGT
Organism: Acanthisitta chloris; assembly: GCF_000695815.1. NCBI lineage: Eukaryota > Metazoa > Chordata > Aves > Passeriformes > Acanthisittidae > Acanthisitta > Acanthisitta chloris. The sequence goes on along the minus strand of NW_008690150.1, from coordinate 12,518 downwards.
CATTTCTGTGCAAAGCATCCTTCAATGTTTTCTGACAGCATCAAGGAAGGAAGGATCAAAGTTTTTTGTAAAGCTCCAGAAGTAAAAAAAAAAAAGAAAAAAAAAAAGAGTGCTATAACCTGGTTGTCATATTAGAATTTTAAGTAACCTGTACATTCTAAATTACTTTCCTTAGTCATGAAAGTGAGTAAAAGTGGTGCTAGTTCTTTGGAAGTGACTTCATTGCCTTCATGCATTTTATTCATAGCTCTCTATTCCCCTGGTATGTATAAAGCGAAATGAATTGGCTATCTTTTTACATCTCCCTTTGAATGTTCTCTAGTGACTGCAAGTTGCCCCTTTTTGTCTTTCTACTAAATAGCATTTAAAGCTTCTGGCACAGCTGGACTTCAGTATGTAAGAAAGATTTTAGAGTATTACCATGTCATTAGCCATTGAAGCTACACAATTTGAAACATTGAAACCCATCCTGACTTTGCTGCATGTGGCTTGCACTTTAAAACTTGGGTATGTATGTATATTGCTGAAGCTATCCCTGAACAAAATCATGCTGACAATGAATAAAGAATCAATGCTCCTTTATTAAAAGCTTCTTTTTTAAAAGCTTCTTTTCTAACCTCTGTAATTTGAAACTGAAGACTTAGAACAGTGGGTTGGAGATTGTTTTGCAAGATAAATCCTTTGCATCACATAACCCTGACAACTCCCCTGTTCCATCAAATTAATAACAAATGGATGAGAAGATAAGCAAAACTAATGGGGAGGTTACATTTTTGTGACAAAGGTTTATGGCCATACTGAATCTCTTGTTCTCTGATATCCCTCCTCCTTCTCCTCCCCTGCTTTTGGTGGGTTTTTTACTATCAGATCTGAGCATTCCTCTATCTGAAGCTCTTCTGTGGAGGAGATATGATGAATTGCAAGTTGGACTATCTGCCTCCAAAAAAATTGCTGTGAATAACTCTCTACTCCCTCAGTAGAAATTGCTGATTTTCTGCAAGGCCAGGCCTTGTTGGTGTACACTGTACATCCACATTCTACTCATTGGATGGTGCTACATGTCTGAACATTGAACATGCTGCTGTAATCCCATCTCCCTGTCTCCTTAACATTGTGCAGTAATGTAGTTTGGGAGCAATTGCTGAGTCATCTGGACCAGCTCCTTCCACAAAGCAGGGCCTGCTTACAGCAGGTGGCTCAGGGTGTTGACTGATTGAGTTTTGAGTATCCCCAAGGGTGGGGATGTCGCAGCCTCTCTGCACAACCTGTTTCAGTGTGAGACTCCCCATACTGTGAACTTTATTTTGCCTATATGTAATTGTAATCTTTCATGTTTCAACTTGTGTCCATTGCCTTTTGACCTGTCACTGAGCAACACTCTTTTAATCCAGTCTGTTGAATTCCCTTAATTCACTGAAGTAGCTAGTTGGTGAGCAGAAGGATAAACAATTTGCAAATTACCTTTGTTGGAGATCTGTTCCAAGCACACCTTTCAATCAAGAGTCAATGACTGAGACAACCTTACAAAATGTAGACTTTTGTTTTATTGAAATGGAGAATTGGAGAATGGATATTCCAATTTAAGGATTGTGGCATTAACAGTTTGAAAATAATAGGCAACTGGTGGCTCTTGTGTAGCTCTTAAGTGGTCAGGCATATATCAGTGGGCTGCTTTAGGGGCAAAGGTGCATGTGATGACCTTGTGAGCTGGATTTACAACGGCACCTGCAGTTTGCTAGAGAAAATTCACTTTCTAAAGAAACTGAATAATGAATCCAACTGTGGACCCCTACAGACAGGGGACCTGATAAATATGAAACTTTAACTACTCAGATAGTATTTCTCCATGCTTCTGCTTTGCTTTGGGTTGATTTTTTTTCTCTTTTTCCCCCAACAGAAAGAAAGTAGCAGTTTTTACTCATAAGAGGGAAAAAGTGAACCTGTTTTAATAATGCAGATCTGTAAATATTATTTCACAAGGTTTGCATTAAAAACTTGAAATTAATCAGGAGGAGAGTTGTAGGGAAGACTTACCCAAGCCAAACCATGAGAAACTGCCATATGGACATACACTGTGGAGTATGTCGGGTGCCTCTTGTTCCTAATCTCTGAGTATTTGAGCTGCATGAAGAAAATTGTGGCCCCTTAGGGAAGGCTCTGCCACAGGATTCAGTTGCAAGGTAGCTGGGGACTTCATGCAGTCTAGCAGCACTTTTGTACCTCGTGTGGGCAATAGCAGTGTAACTTAGCTGTACACAAATTCTTCAGTGCTCCTGGAGCTGAAAGGTAATAATTACACATGGATTCTGCAGTGGCTGAGCCTTGAGGATATAGTCAAAGGTGATATATGGTTTGTCTGCTATTGTTATCCTGAGAAATATTTTCAGACTTACAAGTACAGTTTTGTTGTGAGGCTTCTGTTTCATACTACCCCCCTGTGCCATCCCATTTCCCATATCTCAATGTACTTGGAGACATGAATGCTGGAGAGCCATGGATTAGCTCAACTGTGCTTCACCCCTCATTTGTGCTCCTTTTGAGGATGCAAAGATGTGTTTGTGGCAATAAACAGGTTTACACTCAGGCTCCTTGTGTTCAATGAAAACTAATTTGGAGTTCTTTGTATTAGAAAATCCAAGTTACCCAAGCTTTCTTGCCACAGCAATATTGTGAAGGTTTTGGGCTAACATGAATTTTAGGAAACAATGTTGAGTTCTGCTTCCACTTATTATTTATTTCACTTCTTTCCTAATTCTCTGCTTATAATCGTGTTGTCAAATTACTCAAATTTTGTACAGATCACTTTATTTTTTCTGTTTTACTTATGAGTGAACAGGGAAATAAATAGGAAAGAAAAATAAATCTACAAAAGGCGTGTTCATTTTATCCAGAATTTCAGTCATTATACTCAAGTCCTGTTTAGCTGAGAAGTTGAACAGGGCTATAAGATATCAAAAGTATTGCATAATAATAAGTGGTTCAGAGCTATTTAATTGATTCTTTTTCTGTATAGTAAAATATATAGTTGTTTGGGGGATTTTGTATCTTTCAACTACTTCTTTTATTGGGCGAGAGGACAGTGAGTTGAATATTCAGTGAGTGTAGAGATTGGGGGGAAAAGGAATTTGTCGTATTCTCCTAGAAGGTTACTTGACATTTTTGTAGATATATAGGTTCTTCCCCAACCCCTTGACACTGTCCAGCTCCCCCCAAATTCTTCAGATTTCCTAAAATCCCTAGGATTTTTCTTTTCAGTGGGTTAGGACTTTATAGGAATGCTTGGTCCATAGTTTGTATTGGATTTAACAACTGGAATGTTATGCTTTACATGCCTGTTCCTAGGGATTGAGCAGCTTGTTTACTGAGATGATATAAGTGATCCCAGTGGTTTTTATTGGCAGTGGAAGGCACACTGAATATTCAAAGCAAACAAAATTGATTTTAAAGAATACAAGAAAGTAACCGCTGTGAAACCTTCGAGACTTGAAACATTTCTGCTTTGTGATTTGCTTTTCATGTGTAAAACCTTTCTCAATTACCTGATGCATATCTTTGATAAATCTAAAGAATCTACTGTAGGTTTCTTCAAGACAGCGAAGACGCTTATTTTGATGTTGTAGTTAGGCTAGCCACCTTTCCTTTTATAACGAAAGAATAATAATTTATGCTTATATTATCCTATTTTCTCCTGGGGCTTCACATAAGCTTCCCTCTTAAAACACTAGCCTTCCAGATATCCCATCATCTGAAGCTGAGAAGACTGTAAGGAGGAGATGAAATTTCAAGTCATTATTTGTATTCCTTGAGTAGAACATTGAAGCTAGCATAGACTTCTTTTTGGTTGAAAATTAGTAGTTCATATGGTTGCAGCCCATCCGTTGGATTCTTCCAAATGACAAAACAGAGATGAACTATCTCATGAAGCCAAACCTGTGTGTGCCCTAAATTGATAAATTTCACCATTTCTGACAATGCATTGGTAAGAAGAAAGTATTATATTAGGTCTACAGTCTTGTATATAGTGTTTATAGACGTGATAGGAATGTGATCTTGTGGAGGGTAAGACCTGTATGTTTTCATTCAGATAATTTTCAGTAAGCTTTTAAATCTTGTTAAAGACCTTGCTAAGCTTGGTTTTGAATGATCAGTTGGGAAACATATTTAAAACATTGGTCTATTAAATTCAGATCTCTTGTAGAGATTGAATCTGGTGATTATAAAGAAAGAAACAGAGAGTGGGGAACACAAGAGTTCAAAGTGAAAAGGTAGAAACCAGTTCACAAAACTCATTGTAGTTCTTGTAGCCACATGAAAGAAGCGACATAATGTTGTTCAGTGTATTCATATTGTGTCCTGCAATTCCAGAAATGATATAGCTAATGAAATTATGCTTTTTTTTCAAGAAAATTTTATCATCCTATGGGTAAACCTTGCTGTGGAAATTTTTTCTTGCCTAAGAGTGCATTTGAAATGTACTATATTAGGGATGAGTCCAGCAGTGATGATACTTGGTATAAAGAATTCCCATGTACATAAGGAGTCAGTTTGCTTTTTAGTATTCTTTGAGGAATTTCTGCAAGGTATTTACAACCTGAAAACCTGGAACTTGAAGTACTTTTGACCAATGATTTAAAAGTCCCTTTATTGTTTTTTCTACTTTTAATGACACACTTATCACTACCTATTAAATGGAATAAATAGGCATATCTAAAGAATATACTTTCAGAGTATCTCTGGAGATCAACAATGACTACTGCCAAAGCAGAGAATGGTGTTTCCATTGTACATGGGAAGGGAGTGCCAAAGTCACTCAGACTAACATGTTCTAAGTAGGCAATTTCTGTTTTGTTGGTATGTCATACTTTCTCTTTGTCACAAAGTCTGTCTAAAGAGGGCAAAGAAGTATTGGTTGCATGCCCTCAATACTCTTTGAGAAAACTTGCAGATTTAAGTTTCTGCCAGGCAAAGAAGCTTCTTTCCCCTGTTTCAGTCATTACAAAAACTCATGGTGTTTTCTTCAAAACAAGCTGTAGTTGCAAGTCTTGCTTTACACAATTGACAGTAACTGATAGTTTTGGATTTTTAAGGTAGAGCGGAACATCTGTCTTGGGTAGCTAAATTAAAAAAATATTTATATATAGATTCTCCAAAGCATGATCAAGAGCATCTCCATTAAGCTTCTCCTCTGACTCACCACTGTCTTTATTGGTGTACAGGGAGATAATCTTCCTAATTCAGGTACTTAAGAAATTTGTCATGAATTAGGGAGTTTGAAAACTCCCATCTGTAGGTATTAGCTAAGCTGTTTTTTCTCCCACTGGATAAATGTTTAATCTTACATAGAGTATGATTTGGTTTTAGCCTTCATATACCTGCCTTAACAATCCTTTCAATGAAATTTCTACTCTGTCAGGTAGTCCCACTGAGTTCAGTGCACCAGTGAAGATAGTAACATCTATTGAATCTGATTCTATATTTGGTTTCTGTAACTCAGAGCATCATCTTTTTGGTGTTATGCCTGTTTAGTCTCTCATGTGCATCCCTCTTAATGAGGTTCCTGCGTTTTTTTAACGCCAGTCTTCCTGCTGGTCTTGCACAAAATAATGTGTATAAGGAGAGTTAAATAATGTGGTAAGAGACAACTTATCCTTTCCCTCTGTACCCTACTTTATTTGTAACTACTTAATCAATCTAGTATTTTATAAAATTCTTTTATCTTTTTAACTTTGAATTAGGATCTAATTAAAAATTCAGTGTGCTTTCACTGTATTTGCAGTGTTACTGCCCCTAAACACCACAGGGGCAGTAATACAGTCAAGAACTTTTGGTGTTGGACATTTTAGTGGATAGAGCCATTTTTTATTTTCATGAATGCCCTTCTTGTCTACCCTGTACTCCAAAATTAGTTTAGTCATCTGAGTCCTGATCCTAGTGAGCAGTCTGCATTACAAAACCACGAAACAGATACTAAAGTGATGGCTTCTGCCTGGGGACACTCAGACCCAGTCAGTGTGGAGGCACAATTACCTCACACCCCAGGGAGCATTTTTTGTAGGTGAAGATTGAGGTCATTCATCAGGCAATAGGGTGATGCATCTCTTGTGAAACTGGTCGCTACATCGGCCAGGGAAAGCAGCCCTCCTGGCAGCCTACAGAACAGCATCTTTCCCTTTCGAGCATCATATTCTATTTTGTAGCCTTCTGATACTGAAGGGAAGCTTGTGTATCTAATTTTGTGTATCAAAAGAGAGATACTGCAATAATACAACATCCCTGAGTTCTCATTCCCTCTTGATAATAAGTTAAGGCTAAACTGTTAAAATTAGACATTAAAAAAGGCAGGTTTTCTAAACATTTAGGTGGGTGACTGCACAACAGATGCAGCCTCATTGCTCCTTCTGGTTAAGAGGTTTTATAATCTGGGGTCTCAGACCTCCTCTGTTACTTGTGCCATTTACTTTGTAGTACAATGTGTAAGCAAAGATTTGCATTTAAAGGATGATGTTTATAGCAGCGGAAACAATACCTTAATATAGGTAAATTCCTGGTTCTGCTGTAATTAGCATTTTGCCTTCTGTTGGAGAGCTGGGACATATGGTAAATATATTAATTTATGTTCATTAGTACATTATTGACTGTACCACCTCTTCATTAAGATGTTTTCCTAAGAGTTACTCTGACACCAAAGCTGAGAGACCTTAAGTGGCCATCAACTTTGTGCCAAATGGATTAAAACAAAAAATGCACAGCAATTCTTGGTAGATCAGTGCTGAATTTCAGCTGGGTCATACCAGGTTAACAAGCCAAAGTATTAGGTTTCAGAGTTTTTTTCTTTTCTTTTTTTTCCTTTTCTTAAAAAAAAAATAGTTTGTTTTTCTTCATACAGTTATCTATCTCTGATCAAAACTGTGTGAGAACCTTTTTATTTTGGAGGACACTAATACAAAGTAGATAATTTCATATCTGTATTAAATTAACTGTAAGTGAAAATTCAAATTAATTGAATTACACTTTTTCCATCTGGTGTGTAAATAAGCCTTAAATCTCCAGTGATTACTGAGTGAGGAGAGTGGCTTAATAGGAGAAATGAATACAGGGCTATCTGGCTGAATCTGCAGAGACCCTAAAAAAATACCTGGTAAGTGACAGGTTTCCCACCGTGTTTGCTGTGGTAGCTCAGCTTGTCCAGCTGTGGTCATTTACCCTCTGCTCCCTTTGTAGTTATCCTGTCACTGAATTCTAATGAAGGGGATATCATAGTTTTGCACTGTCGATTTTGGTAGATCTCACTAACATCTAGCATAGATCATATAAAGAGGCTGTAATGTTGCCATCACTGCTTCTTCCTGAAAGTCAATCATCTGCCACAAGGGACACAGGTAGAATAATTCCTTGGGTTGGGGCAATGAAGGAGATTGCTGTAAAGGTCCATGCCCTCTACTTTTTCTAATATTGGCAGTATAAACAGGGAACATTTTTTCAAAAACTGACATCATCAAAATCCCTGGGTTGGAGGGAGGATGTAGAAGGAATGAGGAAGGTGCCTCTGGGATGGGCACTGGTGGGAAAAAGGTCTTCAAAGTCCAGGAGCTTTGCCAGAACATCCAAAAAAACCCAGCATGTACCCACCAAATAAGCAGAGTAAGCTCCCTTCTGAGCATGTTTTCTCCTGCCTACAGATTGGGATGGTCACAAAGCATCTTTTACCTTCAGTTTACTTTTTCCAGTTTTTATTTTTCTTCTGTAATTACAAGGAAAATAATTCATGTATTTTTTAATCACTTTGAAAGCTGAGGCTCAGGCATTGATTGTGGCACAGACCACAAGAAAAGCTCATCATAAAGATAAGTGATAAATACTGGAGTGGGGAGAGAAAAAGAAATCTTGGCTCACCAGCGTACATGAGCTTATTATCATATTTTGAAGAATATGTCAGCTGGAGGAGATGTCAGGTTTCTTTTGGATACCTCCACCCTTTGCTCTCACACTTCATCATAGCCCTAACCTTTGTGCAAAACCCAGAGCTCTGGTACACCTTACGCAGGTGGGGTTGGAAGTCTCATTTGATAGCAGATATTTCTAGTCTTGTCTGAACTTTGATGTGTGCTTAAATTGCAAAACTTTGGACCTTGTTTTTTGTTACATTTATGCTGTCATGATGTCTAACCTATTATTTTTAAAATTATATTTTGGACAATTATAACCAAATAGAAATGTGTCAAAGATGTTAAGCTCAAGTAACTGTTGTGAAAATTGGCAGCTGGGGAGATGAGAGTGCCTGATAATGTTCCCATTGTGGGGAGGCTTACCCCTTACTTCACATGGGAAAATAATCCCAGGGAACACCAGTCTTTTGGTTCTGCTATTTATGGAACTATTTGTTTATTCTTAGAAATCCTTTGAGGGTACTTTTGTAAACTGAGCATCTACTCTGTACCAGTGTCTAGATGGTTTGTGACAAGTGATGTATTACTTCGGTTGTACATGATCACAGCATGTTCTGGTTCCCCTAGTAAAACTGGTGGATTTTTATTTCTTTCTCTCCCCAAGATTTCTTTCGACCTAGCAGAGTATACTGCTGACGTTGATGGGGTTGGCACTTTACGGCTCCTAGATGCTATTAAGACTTGTGGCCTTATCAACTCTGTGAAGTTCTACCAAGCCTCCACCAGTGAACTTTTTGGAAAAGTGCAAGAAATCCCACAAAAGGAGACCACCCCTTTTTACCCAAGATCGCCTTACGGTGAGGATTGCTGATGGTGTGTGTGGAGTGTCTGTCTGTCTGTTCTCCCTGCTCATGTCTCAGGGCTGAAGTCATTTGGGTGTGAGATTAGAATGATGATAGAGCTAAAGTGACTAGACATGTTGAGAGGCATGCCTTTATGAATTACTGTATAAAAAGTATTTGCTGCCATTGCCTGGGGGTTGGAAATTAGCATCTCACTTCACAAGACCTTGTTCATTCAGCTCAGAGGTAAAGAGCTCTTGAAGAGCATGGGGGCAGGGTGACTCTTCCTTCACAAAGGGATGTGAGCTACTGCTGAAGTGATAAGGTTTCATATTTTTTGAAGCCTAAATGAAAAACTCCCAAGAGCTCACTTCTTCCTTCATGAACTCGCATGAAATTTGAAACACTTATTAAAGCAATGGGCATGGAGGACTTTGGTGATAAAGTTTCAAATCAATTTGAGTGTTAAGGCACCAGATTTTCACTTTTATTCCTCCAAAGTAATTCTTTTTTCTTTTATTAGCAGAGGTCACCACAGTGGCATATTTCACACGCTCTGGCTGTGTTAATTATATTGTAAAAGAAAAAATGCTGTGCTTGACTGTGCATAAGAAAACAAGTGAGAAAGTGCCCTAATGTCCTGGCCAGTTCAGAGGCTGCAGAGAAAAGGAGCATTTTCCCATTCATCTGCTGTTTATTGGGCTGGGTTTTTTTTTTCCATATAAAATTTGACACATATAGGGAATTAATCAAGTTCTAAAGCACTCTGCTGTTGAAATGTGGACTTCATCCTGCACATTGAAGATGTGTGTGTGTGTGTGTGTGTGTGTCTGAGCTGTGTACAAGCTGAGCAGATATACAATAATAATTCAAAATTCTTTTTGTAGGGGCAGCAAAACTTTATGCCTACTGGATTGTGGTGAACTTCAGAGAAGCATACAATCTCTTTGCTGTGAATGGGATTCTCTTCAATCATGAAAGCCCCAGGAGAGGTTAGAAAATCCATGTGAAAATGTTCCCAACTTTGCGCACATCTGATTGGAAAAATGGAACAGTGCATCCACAGGTTTCATTTAAACTTGCCAAAATTCTGTAGAGAAGGTGTCATGACTTGTAGCCTACTCATGGCATTTAATGCAGCCCTCCTGGCAGCCTACAGAACAGCATCTTTCCCTTTCGAGCATCATATTCTATTTTGTAGCCTTCTGATACTGAAGGGAAGCTTGTGTATCTAATTTTGTGTATCAAAAGAGAGATACTGCAATAATACAACATCCCTGAGTTCTCATTCCCTCTTGATAATAAGTTAAGGCTAAACTGTTAAAATTAGACATTAAAAAAGGCAGGTTTTCTAAACATTTAGGTGGGTGACTGCACAACAGATGCAATTTCAGGTGTGACTTGTGCTCAAGATTTTTATTTGCATATAAATGTCAAATTGAGAGGCAGAAATAATAGATGCTCTAAATTTATAAGAGTAATGAGTACAGCCTGGTATATTTTGAAAAAATTGTGAATCATGGCCTAGACTATTTGACAAGATGACTTTTAACACATGGCTTTAAAATGCTTTTCAGTTTAATCCTTAATAGCAATGCAGCTTAAAGTCCATTTAATCATCCCTTTTCTGCTTGCAGTACTTTATGAACAATTAATGCTGGTATTTAGTTTGAGTAAGAGTCAGACCATGGTTGATTAAAAGTCTCTTTTACAATGACAGTTTTCCTCTGCCCTTTAAGTACTGTGACTCTAGAAAACACTCTAAAATTAAACTTCAAATTAACACAGAACACTGGATTCTCACTGCAGAATCCTTTTATTGTGGTCTGTTTCTAAACGAAAAATAAATTCAAGTTTTACAGGAATGCAATTATATAAATTATAGCTTGGCACAAAATACAAGAATTTAAATCATACTTACAAATATAAAATAGACCATAATTGCAACTCTGCTTAGAATGGGACAAAAAAAAGTAAAAAGAAAACAGAAGAGAAAAAAAGAGTCTCTGTCAATAGGATTTAAATATTGATTCCAGTCTTTGGGAGTCACAGCTGTGAAACCTCATTGCACACTGTGTAGGCAGCATTTACAGTAAATGGTGCATCAAATACTTGGTGGTAGAAGTTAGTGCATCACTTCACTGGAGCAAATGACAGCACAAGTTCAAAATTAGAAGATAAACAAATTCACTAAATTGTTTCAATTAGAAGCCCTAATACTTTACTTTCTTTTAAAAGGTTCACTGCAATATATTCTTAGTGTGCTGTAAACTGATCTCCAAATTGCTCTGTGTTATTACTATACAATTAAAACATTCTGACCAATGTAAAGAATGAGGGAATATTAAATAGCAAATATTAGCTCGTTATGATTTCTAATGACACAAGATGAAATGGAAGTTATAGGAACACATTTACCATTTGTGCTGCTCCTCTGTAGACTTTTTGGAGGAAAAGTTCAGTACTCGTTGCTATTTTGATCCCTCTGACGTTTGTTCCTGCTTTAACACTACTGCAATGGAGTTTCCAGTTTGAAGTCTCTTTAAAACATATTTAATATCCCCATGAAGAACCCAAGTCTGTGCTTTGAAGTCTCAGGGTGTACTTTTCGATGTGTGAATGTGCTGGGTGCATTTTTAAGCCCATTATGCCACAAACAGGAATCTTGTCCTAGAAATGGTTTCTGTTGGCTCCGTTTGCCTTAGCAGGTGTGCATGATATGAAAGCAACCACAACCCCGTGCTCTTTGCATAGCGTTTTTATGGAAGAAGGTCCGAAAAACTATACAGATAAGAAAATGGAAGAAAAGTAATTTTGAGATTGTTTCTTGATAGCCTTTTTTGACCACAGGGCATATTCTGTGTTAGCAAGCCTGCTAGAGTCAGATGGGCTTCATCTCTCTAGTAGGGGCAAAAGAACTCTAGTCTATAAGTTGGCAGGGCTGATCAGGAGAGCTTTTAACTAGGTTCAAATGGGGAAGGGCTTGAAACCAGACTTTCTAGAGATGAGCCTCAGGTTGGGAAGCCAGAGTTAGGAGTTAAATCATCAGCCCAGCTGAAGTGCATTTACACTAATGCACACAGTGTGGGTAACAAACACAAGGAGCTGGAGGCCATCACAGAAACGTGGTGGGATGACTCACATGATAGAAGTTCTGCCATGGATGGTTACAAGCTCTTCAGAAGGGATAGGCAAGGTAGGAGGGGTGGAGGGGTGGCTCTATATGTCAGAATCTCTTGACTCTGTAGAGCTTGAGGTCGGTAACAACAAGGTTGAGTGCCTGTGGATCAGAATTGGGGGAAGGCCAACAAGGCTGACATATTGATGGGAGTCTGTTACAGACCACCCAGTCAGGACAATGAGGGTGATGATTTACTCTACAGGTAGCTGACGGATGTCTCAAAATCACCAGCCCTTGTTCTTGTGGGTGACTTTAACCTGGCGGATATCTGCTGGAAATTAATACCGCAGAGAAAAGCAACAAGTTTGAGTGCCTGTGGATCAGAATTGGGGGAAGGCCAACAAGGCTGACATATTGATGGGAGTCTGTTACAGACCACCCAGTCAGGACAATGAGGGTGATGATTTACTCTACAGGTAGCTGACGGATGTCTCAAAATCACCAGCCCTTGTTCTTGTGGGTGACTTTAACCTGGCGGATATCTGCTGGAAATTAATACCGCAGAGAAAAGGCAGTCTAAGAGGTTCCTCGAGTGCATAGAGGATAATTTTCTACTTCAGCTGGTAGATGAGTCTACTAGGAGTAGGGCCCTGCTAGACCTGCTGTTTG
>NW_008690149.1:45990-50817 GCF_000695815.1 Acanthisitta chloris | reverse complement strand
CAGCCAGGCCACTCCCCACAACTGGTTGCTGCCTCTCAAAAGCTGGAAGCAAATAACAGAATGGGAAGGATTGTGTTAGGAATCATATCTGTGTCTGGAGTGCAGTTAAGAAATGGTAACAGCAGTACCAGGAGCTAGCCCTGAGGTGACCTTCTTTTCCCTGGGGACAGGTGGAGTTCCCAGAGGCTCGGATTTACGAGGAGACCCTGAACATTCTGCTGTATGAGTCCCAGGATGGGAGAGGACCCGACAATGCCCTGCTGGAAGCCACGGGGGGAGCAGCTGGACGCTCCCATCACCTGGAGGAGGATGAGGAGCGCGAGCGCATCGAGCGGGTGCGCAGGATCCACATCAAGCGTCCTGACGACAGGGCACACCTGCACCAGTGAGCTCTGCCCCAGCCCGGCCCTGCTGAGGACCACAGGACCAGGTGGTGCAGCTTTCTGGCCAGCACACTCTGTAAATTCTGTTCCGTAACAAACTCTAGGTTATTTGGGGTATTTAAATGCAGTAGTTGTAGGAGAGGAATCGGTGAGGTTACTGGATGAGTGGATGGATGGATGGATACTGTGAGGACCTGTTGAGCAGCTGGAGAAATGCTCTGGACTTTTTTAGCACTCTTTTTAGCTGTTTTGTGCTAGAGAGGAGGAGAGCTGTGGTTTCCTTTAGCTTTGGGAATTATCTGCACTTTACAAACAAAACCACCACCAAACACAAGCTCACCAGCCACCCTCCTTCCCTCCAGGCACTCCTTCTCCCTCCTGGGCACTCCAACATGGGGGGAAGGCAGGGATCTGGACACAGCTGCTGCAGGGGCCTGGCTGTGCCTCCCCACAGCTCTCAGGACCTGCTCCTTGTAGGGTTCAGAGGAGCTGCTGTAGCACTGAACAGTGGAGACTGATCCCTGCTTTATCCCTACGGTTCAAGATTAACGTTTCTCCAAAAGGAGGAGGATCAGGAGCAAATTGTCCACAGTTCCTTTCCCCTTAAGGTGATGTTGGTACCAATTAGCACTTAGAGCTTCTGCCTGAGTCTGGATCTCAGCTGTGGACAGGGTTTCCAGCAGCTCCCAGGCCAGCAAGGTGTGTTCTGTCCTGCAGGGAAACCAGGAGTCACAGCAGCCTGGGGGGCAGCAGCTCTGGTTCCCTTCTGGAGCTGATCCAGGAGTGTTGCCTCGCTCTGAGTGAGGACAGCACCACAGGGAAGAGGAGCAGACAGTGGTCCAGGGGCAGACATTCCTTGTTTGACTTTATCCTGAGTGTATTCCAAGTGTTTTCAGCACTGGCAGCTGTGTGTGGAAGGGCAGAGGGTGAAGGCCACTGCAGCCTAGATTTCCAAGAGCCCTTTTCAATAGTGAATGAGTATTTTATCTACCTCCTCCTCTCTTGTTGCTTGCTGAGGAGTCAAGTGACAGTGAAGGTGGAAGATGGGGTATCATTCCATAGTGCTGGATGTGAGGGGGATGAGCAGAGCCACAGCTGTGACAGTTCAGGTAACAAGTCCTGGGAGGGAAAGAAACCTGAGGGAGGAAGTGTTAAACACTGTGGCTGACAGCAGAGCACTCTGCCCTGCTCTGGAGCTTCTTTTGACCTGTTTGCTGGAATATTTAGCACTGGCCTTAGCAGCCAGGCTCCTGTGGAGCAGCAGCTCCGTGTTCCTGCTCCAAGGATCCCTTCCTGGCTCAGAGCTGCTAAGGACATGTGGGCAGTTTATAAACCAAAGGTGTTGCCAGCACCACCAGCCACGTCACCCCAACACTTGTGTTGCAGGGCAGTGACTCCCCCCCAGCTGCACAGAGCTCCTTGTAGAGCCTGAAGTGTTTGTAGAGTTTTGGCTCATCAAGTAAAACTAAAAGATTTCCAAGTTAGGCTGAGGACATCTTTCTAGTAACCAAAGACTTCTCTGAGTCGCAGGCAGCTTCTGTCTGGGGCAGGTGGAGTTGTTGGCCCTGTCTCCTCTGCTCTTTCTCCTTCAGCTACTGGTTTATAACTAAGAGCTCGAAAGTTACCTGCCGCGATGGAGAGACAGGACGCTGCTTGATGCAAGCAACGTGTCTGTTTATTGTTGTTTTTCACAAATCCTTATAGTCCCTTTGCTTAGCATATTCCCTGCTGATTGGCTTATTCTAAACATTAGGTGTGTACCAATTGGTCAACCTAAGGCACAACAACTTGTTGTTTTACCCCAGCAACATCCCAGCAACTTCCCAACTGGGGGCTGGTGAGCCAGCACGCAGGTGCTTTCTGTTCAAGGGTCCCATCTCCACACCTACTCCTCCCAAGGCCTTCAGGCAACAAGTCCTAACACATCCCCTGACTAGCCCAGACATGCTGGAGCCTTGCTGAGATCAGCCAGGCCACTCCCCACAGTTACCCTCTTCAGCTCTGTTCTGCCAGTTCAGGGCCTCTAGTTTAAGTTGTCCTTTCACCTTTTTTGCAGCACCCTCTGGGTTGGTAGCAGTGCAGAGCAGGAGCTGGTGCCTGTCCCCTCATCCCTCCCAAGCTGTAGGAGTGAGGAAGGGAAGTCCTGGGTTGCTGCTTCTCCAGCACTGTGCACTCTGACTCTTACTGGTGTGTTCCTGGGCTGGTAGGGGGTTCTGTTCTGGGCCACAGGAGGACCAACCCAGCCTCACCCCCAGCTCTGCTGACCCACCTGGGAGACCTCAGCCAAACCCCAGTCACATCCTGTGGGGCAGAGCAGGTTCAGTTCCAGGAGGTGACACCAGTGCTAAGCACCTGACAGGTCACATCTATGTGATTAACTTCTCTGTAAATAGATTCCTAACTGGCTTCAGGCTTTTCTCTTTTCAGGTTTTGCAAACTTAAGTTCTTTACAAACCAGGGGACAGAGTTGTTTTTAATCTTTGTACAGCACTTTGTAGAGCTGTTGGTTTAGTCAAGTCACTCCAGGAGAGTTTCAGTTTTGTTCCTTCATTTCTGGGCAGACTCTGTTTTCACACACTCCTGCCTTCACCCTCTGTGTGCTGGAGTGCTGCAGCCAAGCTGTGCTGTTGTGTCAGAGTGTCCTTTACCTCCTGCCCCTCGGCCTTGCTCTGGGCACACTCTGGTAATGCCATTGCACAAATGCTCTCAGCCCCCTGAGCCTCCTTACTCTAAGTGGTTTTGCCTCTCAGGTGAAGGTGGGGTTCAGGGCAGGTGTCCTGGACACAAGCAGCTCTTCAGCTTATCCCAGTGCCTCCCAGTCCAGGGAGGACAGAGCTGTCTGCTGCTGTTCTGCAGCCACCAGCAGTGACAGCACAGCCCAGGGGAGCTGAGGGAAGCCTCACCTGGGGGAGGGATGTTGTCCAGCAGCACAAGGCAGAGCTGGACTCAAACCTGAGCTCCTGGCACAGCATGTACAGCTCTGAGGGACCACCAGCCCCTGGGTAAGGGGTTTGCCCCCACCTCTGGCAGCTGCTCCTGCACTTCCTTGAGGCAGGTTTGGGGTCCCCCCCAAGCCCCAGGACCTGTGGAAAGCTCAGAGCTCCTGTCTTACCTTAGAGCAAAGCTTAGATAGAACCTTTCAGTCTTAATGGAGTTGTTTCCTGGACAACAGCAGATTCCTGTTGTGTACAATCATTCCCTCCCAGTTGTACTCCTGCACAAAACAAGCTTCAGCTGGATTTCAGTGTATGGTTGGTGTTTGCAAATACGTACCTTCTTTTTGTTTTTTAACACAATAAATTAGAACATATTTCATATTTACATCTGAGTCACTTTATTTACCTGGTGGAAGCACAATGTCCTCCTCCTGGGCCATGGGGTTGGGAGGGAAGAAATACCTCATCTTCCTCCTGGGTGTTAGTTTGACCTCCTGGCACTGCTCAGAGGTGAAAGGCAGCAAGGCAAGGACCTCCAGGCTGCAGTTTCACCCTAGCCCAAGGGAGTTGGAGCAGCAGCTGAAGCACCATGAGCACAGAGTGGTGGTACAGCTGCAGCTTCCAGGCAGGAGGCAACAGAATTCCTGCCCCAGCACCCCCCAGGGAACAGCAGCAGCCAAACCTCAGCTCTAAGGACAGTTCTCCTGAGCTGTGACTCAAAGTAGAGCTAGAGGAGCCTTTTGGCTTCTCTGTTAATCCTTCCTGCCTGGTCAGAGCTCTCAGAGATAGAGATTTTAGCTATGGAACTGCAACTTTTGGGTTCAACATATCCCTGTGACCATGGAGCATCTCTCTACTCACTGGAATGTTACAGCAACATCAAGGAATTGATTTAGCTAGAGTGGAATAGTTTAAAGCTATACCAAAAAAAAAAAGAGCCTAAAAGATGCAAGCAAACTCTCAAATCACAGCAGCCCTGTGGCATCCAAGATTCCAGGGGAGGTGTGAGGGCTGGTTTCATCCTGCAGGCTCCTTTCTGTTCCCAGCCAGGACCTGGTTCTCATCAAGGCGGTCCTGGGGTTGACACCTGGGATGAGAAGAGGGAGGTATTAAAGCAGGGATAAAGTGATGAAGGAGTCAGTAAATCAGGGATGAGATGATGGAGTCATCAAATGTTATATCCCTGATGTGCCCTGAGGTGGTGGTGGTTGTGTTGGCACACAGGGACCACTCCCTCCCTCTCCAGGCTGCCAGGACAGCTGCCCAGTGCCCCAAGGGTGTTACACCTCTGACTGGGATTCTTCCTTGGAGCTGTCAACTTCTCAGCTAACCTGCTCGGGTGACAAGAAGTGCCTTCCCTCCATCCCCTGACCAAGCTCAGGCTTAACTTGGTTGAAGGAGCAACAAGAAGTGGCAAATTTCACCCATTTTGCAGGTGCATGTTCAACTTGGGTCAGGCTAAGGCCTCTAAGTGACCAAGCCAGGGGTGAGCATTGCTCCCTGTCCCT
>NW_008690149.1:43641-45943 GCF_000695815.1 Acanthisitta chloris | reverse complement strand
CACCTGCAGGTAGGTCCTGTCTGGGTGCTTACTTTGCACCTCTGCTCTGCGAGAAGACCCAATTCCCCCTCAGCTCCCCCAAAGGGCACTTAGAACATCCAAGGAGGAAGCACAAGTTGTATTCCCTGTACTCAGACAAGGCCTTACCACTGTGAGTTGTCCATTTCTGTCCCTGAAGACCTGTGGCTCCTGCCCCACGGCAAACACCACGGTCCCCTCCTTCCCCGAGCCGATGCGGAAGCGCAGGCTGCAAGCACAGAGACAGCCAGCAGTGCTTTCCTCTCTCCTCTCCAAGAGGCTTTGCTCTAAACCCCCTTTATTCCTCTTCCCTTGGCCAATCTCCTTAGATTAGAAGCTCTGAGCCCTCCAGCTTAGCTACATTTCCTAACCAATTGCATTATCCCAACCCAGCCAAAAGGGTTTGATGAATGGAACTCTCCTGCCTGGCTCAGCCTTTGCAATGTTCCTGCTGCAATTAAGCATTAGAAGCTAAGCAGATCTGACCTGGAGAAAAAGCACTGAACACACCGAATCTAATTACAGCTGAAAGGCAAAGGCCAGAGAGAAAAGCTAGAGCAGAAGTGCAGGTTGCACATGCCAACTCCAATCGTGGGAGACACACTGCAGCCACCTGCCCTGAGCTCAGCCACTGGCAGGATCCTGCTCCCTGCACTCACATTTTGGCCCTCCCCAAGCCTTTTGGGAGAGCAACACTTAGCCTGAGGTGACCCCCAGCTTTCCAGCTGGCTTTGCTCAGAGCTGGGGCTAATGAGGTCCCTTGTGAGACCACTAAAGCCACAACCTTCACCCCCTACCCCACAGGTCACAGCAGCAGGAACCTGGAAAAAGGTGGTTTTAAAGGACAGTCACCTAGGAACAGGTTTGGGGGTTAGGCACTTGGGGCATGGGCAGCCCTTAGAGCTGAGCAGCACATACAGCAAGGTGCAACCACCATGGGAGCAAAGCTTATTAGCCTGGGAAAAACCTGGGGAAAGGTTGGGATAATTGTTAATGGATTTTTCTCTCAGTGCATCCCATTTTGCCTCTCCATGGAAGCCACAAAAAATAAGGGTGCTGCTGCACCAGCCCTGGCCAGCTTCAGGCACTGCCTGCTGGGGTGGTGGCAATAGTCTTAACCTAAAAGGTTTTGAAGCAGAATATTCCATGCCCTAGAGCCTGCACATCCTCCTTCCTTCCTTACCTTCCCTTCACAATCTTAACCAGGCTTTCCTTGTTGGACAACATGCAGAGCTTTGTCACTGTCTCGAAGACGTGTTCACACTGCAGGATCACATCTCCCTGGAATAAAAAACAAGATGGATAAGGTCACCTGGAGAAAAGGAGGCTCAGGGGGAAGATTCTCTCTCTCTACACTGCCAGGAGAGGAGGTGCAGCCAAGTGGGGTCAGGCTCTAAGGGACAGGACAAGAGGAAACAGCCTCAGACTGTGCCAGGGGAGGTTCAGGTTGGACATCAGGAGGAATTTCTCCATGGAAAGGGCTGTCAGACATTGGAATGTGCTGCCCAGGGAGGAGGTGGAGTCACCATCCCTGGAGGAGTTCAAAGAATGACTGGACATGGCACTAAATTTAGTTGACAAGGTGGTGATGGGCCACAGGTTGGACTCTATGGTCTTGGAGCTCTTTTCCAACCTGAATGATTCTGTGACTCTAAGTGAAAACTTTCATGGTGAGACAGCAAGAATCAAAGTCTGGCTGACTACACAGTTAATCAACATCAGTAACTGTGTAATTCCAGGATTTTACAGGGAGATATCAGAAGCACTGGCCACAACACCTCACTACCAAGCACAGCTCACAGGAGCTAGACCAGTTTTCTACCTTCTGTTTGTTGTCATCTGGAACATGAATGACTATGATCCCATCACTCAGGTTACTGGTGGAGATGCCTTCAAAAGAAAGCCAAGAATTAGAGGAAAACCTGTCAAAACCAATTCCACACCACCCTCAGCACCTTCCCCCAGGGACAGTGACCTCAGCCCCACGTGGTTAGGGAGGAAGTTACCTCTGTCTCCCTCTGAAAGGATCTCCCTGTGCTTAGAGCAAAACACAGCAAAGTTCCTACTTTGATTAATTAATCTAAGCTTTCCAAATCACTTTGTCAACCGCTTGTCCATAATACATTTTCAACAGTGATGATTTCAGCCACCATCAGCTGTTTATTCTGGACCTTTCCACCTTTCCTACCTTGGATTTGGTGATGGAAGAGGAAGAAAATAGTTCTGCCAATGGCAGGATTGAAAAATACCTCCAAACCAGGGTAGGAAAGGTTTTGCTTGTCTC
>NW_008690149.1:27786-43609 GCF_000695815.1 Acanthisitta chloris | reverse complement strand
GCAGGAAGTTACATCCTCCTGCATTAAATATTTCAAGGAACTGTGTCCTCCTAGGCATAAAATTCCACTTCAAGGCTGACACATGGACCCTTTTTCCATCCCCCAGGGAAAGGTGTTCTCAGGTACATCATCGCTTCAGGTATGTTTGGGAAACCAAGTTTCAGAAGTTCATCCTTCCCTTCCAGAGACTCTGGCAGGAGAGGAATCCCCACACCAACTCCTAGAACCATCATGGAATGGTTTGGGTTGGAAGGAACCTTAAAGCCCATCCAGTTCCACCTCCTGCCAACTAGCCCAGGATGCTCCAAGCTCCATCCAGCCTGGTCCTACACAAACAACTCCCAGAGTTTTACCTTTCAGGGTGGCATACTCCACTTTCTGCTTGATCTTGGCCATCTCCACCACATAGGCTGCAGCCTGGGTGAGCACCAGGAGCCTCTCTCGAGCCTTGAACCCGTTCCTGTCGTATTTGATCACGGGAGTCACGTACTGAAAGCAACAAGTTGGTGTCAGCACTTGCACCTTCCCAGGGACCTGGGCCAGGGTTTTCACCTGTCCTCACTGCAAGCAGCTCAGGGAGGAGCAGCTCTGCCCGTGGAGCTGCAGCTCCCAACTCACAGCTGCTCCCTCCAACCTCTGCTCAGTGTGAGCTGTTTCTTCACACTGGGAAATTGAGGTGGCAGAACTGCTCTGAGCAAGGTGAGTCACCTGTGCCCTCTATGCCATAAGCAAGGGAAGTGCATGGACACATCTCCTCTGCTCCTGCCCCTCACAGCCCACCTGGGATGCTTGGGAAGCTTTTATTTAGCAGAAGCTGAAATCAAAGTTATCTTGGTGCATTTTGAGACTTGTCTCCAATTTAGAAGCAAGGAAATCGTGGCTCCACTGCTGTTCCTCAGGCCCTGTGTGCCCAAGCAGCACCAGGACTCCAGTGAAGCAGGTTCCAAAGGGTGTCCCCTTACCTTGATGCTCTCCCCCTGGATGAGCTGCAGCACTCTGGGGTTTATCTCATTCTCTTCTGAGGAGCAAAGCAGAAAGAGAAACTGAGTGTAGGTGAGAGCCACTGCTCTCCCAGCAAGCACCAGAGCTGCACTGACTGTCTCCATCCTAGTTGTCCCTGTCCCTTGGAATGCTCCCTTTGAACTGAGGGTGGTCACTGCCAGCCACTCCCACACCCATTTGGGTGACTCCTGCTGCCTGACAAGTCATTCTCACTGGGAGCTCCTATTCTGGAGCCTCCTTGTGGTTCAAACCCTGATCCATCCCAGCCCACAAGGAATTCTGCTAGGATTTATGGCTCTGTGTCCCAGGAGGGATCCCATTCCCCCTCAATCTGAGAATAAATCTGGCAGATTGATCTCTGTCACTAGATACAACAGAGCAAAGCAACTCCAATGGCAGAGCCCAAACACAGCAGGTGCTGCTGCCTCTGCCAGGTGGGAATTCCTCTTGGAAATGAGCCTGGTCCACCAGAACTTTCCTGAGCAAGGAGCTGAGGCCTCCAGGGCTTGGTGTGCACTCACTCAGACGAGTGTCCAGGAAGCGCTGGTTGAGGCTCTGCTGGTATCCCTCCTTCTTCCCTCTGAACACAGCACTGGTCACCACCTTCTGCTGCAACTGATGTGGGAAGGAACAGCCTTAACCTTGGAGATTCTCCAGCAGGAGCATCAGCAAACACTGCATGGCACAACATCCTCCCACTGTCCACCCAGCTCAGGGAATCCTGGAGTCATGCTGCACTTCTTCTGCACCTTTGGGTCATTCCTGTATCACCCCAAATAAAGGGCCAGCAAGGACAATCCTACAGGGCTCTCTGATTTATGGAGCTTTTCTGATTCCATGGAAGTGCAGTTTCAATGCCATGAGCCTAAGCCCCACATGTCTCCAAAGGGTCCCCAGAAGGAAGTCCTGACTGCAGGCTCAGGGATTTTTGCTCCCAGGAGAGCAAACAGCCCTGAGTGAGAGGAGCAGCAGTGCCAGAAGGTGCAGGAGACAGAGATCAGCCAGGCACAGCAGGTTTTAGCTCCAAAATCTGCATTCCAGGGGTTGCTCACCTGCACTCTCCTCTCGACACTAACCCCTCGGCAGTACTTCCTCACCAGGGTCCTTATGCAGAGCTTGTGAAGCATCTCAGATGTCTACAGGAAAACAGAAGGAAAACAAAAGGTAGGGAAGTTGTGCAAACAGGTCAGTCTGTGCCAGGAGCCTAAAGCATTGTGGGATTCAGTTTGTCTTTAGCAGAGCTCGTGAGTTCACTTCTCTGTCAGTGCCTTTCTATTGCTCCAAACAACACAAAGCTCTCTCCTTTCCCTTGGAAACACCAACAGAGTGATTCCTTCCACTCCCATCCTCCCCCAGGCAGATCTCAGGGGCTTCCCAAGGCTCTGCCATCCCTCCTGAACCAAGAACAGCAGGTCAAGCTTTTTTTCCAGCACAAATGCACACACATGACCACGGAAGAGCAGCTCCTTTCACCTGTCCCAAAGGCCCCAGCAACCCTCACCTCTTCCATGATGGAAGGAGGTTTGAGCCAACTCTTGTCCAGGACGTTTTGTGGGAGGTGATCTCTGAGCTTCAGCAGGTACTTGTACTGGGAGAGCATCACAAATTCCCTGTTCTCCGGGCACAGAGGTTTCTTCCTATTGATGAAGCCATTTATGAACCTACAGAAAACATCCAGGCAGAGCTGACATGAGATCCATGGGAATGAGGGGAGTGGCAGGTGACACATAACAGGCTAAGCGGGTCATTGGTGCTAACTCAGGTACAGTCACAGCAATGAAAACCTTAAGCTTTGTCATATACTAAATATTGACATTGATTTCCAAGTTGTGGTGGTCAAAACAAGATGCTTTGGAGCTCGAAAGGAAGATCAGCTCTGCTTCAGGAGAGCTTAAGGAGTGGAGAGGGAGGAGCATTGATAAGGGAACAAAGAGGAATGCAAAGGATTGGGAAGGAATTCCTCCCTGTGAGGTGCTGAGGCACTGGCACAGGTTGCCCAGAGAAACTGTGGCTGTTCCATCCCTGGGAGTGTTCCAGACCAGGTTGGATGAGGTTTGGAGCAACCTGGGCTGGTGGAAGGTGTCCCTGCTCATGACAGGAGGTGGGACTGGATGGTCTTTAAGCTCCTTCCAACCCAACCCATTCCATGATTCTATGGCTGGTTTGGACATGCTTTGACTGATATAAACCAGCAGAGCAACAGAAACTAGTGCAAGTTAGAATTCCTGAGCAGGTCACAGACATTTCAGATCACCCTCCTGGAACTTCTTGTCCTAACTCCAACAGCACCTTAGAAATGGGTGTGAAGAAGCCAGTTTTGTCTCACTGTGCTGTCAGTGCTCTGGGCTGGCTGGGTGAGCCCACCCCCATGCTGGGACCCATCACCCCAACCCTCCCCACACCCAGCACACCGTGATAATTACTTCCTGATTATCTGGGCTGCCCATGTCCTCCTCTTGGCCTCCCTCCGTGCCAGAGCTCCTCTCCAACAGGCCTCCAGCTTGATGGCTGCAAGAGTCAACCAGGTCCTTGTGTCAGAGCTCCTGGGCCACACTGGCCTTTAGCTCACACAGCAAAAGTTAGCAATGATTATTTTGCAGCTCCAAAGATCAGCTGATGGGAACAGCAAGAAGCTGAGGGTGTTCTCTTCTCCATCATAAGTGGTGGATCCAGTACCACCAGCACTGTGGAGCTCAACATAAGACAGTGCCAGAGCTCATGAGCATTCAGCCTCCTGTGCCCCCTGCACACAGCTCATCTCAGCTGCCCTTTGAGCCTGCAGGTTTGAGATCAGCCTGCCTGCTGTGACCAGATGCTTTTTTTCTCCCCAGCAGTTGATGATCAGCTCTTGAGTACCCCAGAACATCCCCATGTGTGCAGCAGGTGATGCTGCTGCTCAGAGCTGCTCCCACAGCTGATACCTGGCTGAGGCCAAGAGCCAAGCACAGCTAAAGGGACCTCTGGAGACTCTCTGAGTGCTCTTCATGCAACCTGCATCTCACCTCAACACCCACAGCCCTGCACTGAAGCCACGAGTGCTACCCATAGCCACATTGGATTTGTGGCCTCCCAAAGCTACAACTCCCAAGGAAATCCCAGCCCTAAGAGACTCCTCCATTCCACAGCTCATACCTGCTTTCCTCTTCTTCTGGTATGCTCTTTGCCCAAGGAATCCTTTGTATTTGGCCTGTAGTCTTGAAACTGGAAGAAAGGCAGAGATGTGCTCTTACCTACAGGACCAGAGTGTTGAGGAGCCAAGATCCTGTGCCCACTGGGTGCTGAGGCACAGGAGGAGCTGCACAGTCACCGAGGAAAAGATGTGCCAGGACACCAAGAGGAGCAGAAGTGGCCTGGGTAGGTGCTGTGCCCTTCAGCCCTGTGCATTTGTGCATTTCAAGCAGGTACAAACAGGATGAGACAGGTGAAATCCCAATCCCAGAGTACTTAGTGCATCCACAAATGGGCCAACAGCTACTCATAGGGTTGAGGAGCTCTAAAGGAACATATGCAGGGCTCAAGCCATAGAGCCAGGGATTTTTCCCCACCCTGGAGAAAGAGGACTAAGTTTTCCATGGGTTCTGCAGAGCTCTGCGCTCTGTGGGGCTCAGCTCTCACCATGGTGTACAGAACCCCAGAGTGGTTTGAGCTGGAAGGACCTCAAAGCCCATCTCATGCCACGGGCAGGGACACCTTCCACTGGCCCAGGTGGCTCCAAGCCCTGTCCAACCTGGCATTTACTCCATCAGACTGGAGCCCAGGAACAGTTCCCCAGGCTCTGCTGCTTAGTGTGTATCAGAGAAAAGGAACTGGAACCTTACTCAGCAGGTGCCTCCTGTACTCAAATGCATCTTCTGTGGCAAACAGAGTCTTGGGGAAACGAATGAATATCTTGGTTCTGAAAAAGAGACCAGGATCAGATTATTCACAGTGAGCCATCACTTCAGCTGCCCTAACTGGGGTCAGGGTCCTCCAAGCAGCTGCAATGCCCACAGGTTACATCTCCTTCCATCCCCACTCCTCATCTGCCTAGTGGCACATCCTGAGAGGGTGCCAAGGGCTTGGCAAAGGGTGGCAGGGACAGGGAAGGAGGCAAGACAGCAGTCACTGCACAAGGTGCCCTGGAAGGAGCAGCAAGGACATCTCAACATTTTCACAACTTGTCCCCTCAGTGCTGGCATCCCTGTGAGTTCCCAGGAAAGCAGCTGAAATCCAGCCCAGTTTCCTTGTCTTAGCTACTATCCTAGACATGAATTCATGGGTTCTGAGAGCCACAGGGAGAAGGTGACACAGAGACTGCCTTGTCCCACATCTTGTCTCTGCAGAGAGGACAAAGTTGTGGCTCAGGAGTGGCTGTAAATGCCAATTAAAAGCAAAACCCAAGCCTAAGAGAGGTAAGTTGCCTTGAGCTGCCCAAGCTGCCAGGAGAGCTGGGGCTGAGGCAAAGCTGCTCATCTCCCCCAGCCCAGAGATGGAGGAAATGAGTTTGGATTGAAGCTCCCGTGGAAACAGGGGAGAATAAAGAGGAAATTTATCATCTGGGTTTTTTCTCTGTCTCCTTGCTCCTGTCACAGGATAGAAGATCCAATAGAGAAAGCACTGAGCAGTCAGAGCAAGGGAATTTACCTTCCCAGTTTGTATTCCTCAGGCTTGTAACCAATGTGCTTGATGAGCTTCACCACACCCTCTATTGCTGGCCCATTCCAGTTTGGCCAGGTAGCTGGACAGAGGGATTTATACCTGAAAGATCAGCAAGACACCAACACAAATGACTTGATGCCTTAGGAAACTCTTCCTGGAGCTCTGCCCTGCACATTCCTACTCTTCATTCAGTGCAGAAGATGTCAGAGCAGAACAAAACAGATCCAGACAAGGCACAAGCCAAGGTTAGGTTTGATGAGCTGGGGCTTGAGTTTTAAACACACCTAAGCCTCGTGGGAGGGCAGGGAGTTGAGGGGGAGGCTGAGGGGGGGAGAGTTGCCCTCACCTCTGCAGGAAGTGCTCGTACTTGCGCCGATAGGCAAACCCTGCTCGTCTCACCCTCAGGTGCTCCATCAGCCCCAGGTACTTGACCTGGTGCCTGATCAGGGAATCATCGAACTTCCCTGTGGCAAGAACACACAGTCACTGCTAAATACTCTGTGGAACCTCATCCACTTGTCCAAGTCGTGGGAGAAATCAGGAAGGAATCAAACCCCCAAGTACCTAAGGTGATGACTTTGCTGCCAACTCAACTAAACGGATCCAAAAACACACCCCCAAACATACACACAGCATATATCTGCTTCACCCAGCTACAGGTGAGTGTCCCTCAGGCCATCCCTTGACCTCAGCAGTGCCTTCAGCCTTACCAGGCTCCTTGTTGTCGTTGGGTTTAATGCAGCGGACGTAAGAAGGCTCCTTGGACATCAGGATCTCAATCAGGCTCATCAGACTGTTTTTGAACTGGGTTGCAACCTAAGACAACATCAAAAGAACCTTCTTAACCTTGGGACTCATCACTGCAGCAACTGAGATCAACTCACTCCCTGGATCCACCTTCAGCATGGAAGCAAAAGGGAACAGCAGCAAAAACATCCACCAAGTGCAGGAATCCCAGAATCACTGAGGTTGGAAGGGACCTCTGGAGAATCTCTAATCCAACCCCCTGCCAAGGCAGAGTCACCTGCAGCAGGTGACACAGGAACACATCCAGGTGGGTTTGGAATGTCTCCAGACAGAGACTCCACACCCTCCCTGATCTGTCCCAGTGCTCTGCCACCTCCATGGGAAGTTCTTCCTCATGGGGAGGTCAAACTCCTTGGGGTTTAGTTTGTGGCCATTAGGACTAAGGGATCCATTAAACCAAGACTTGGGGGGTTGAGTTCATACTCAAACTTCAGACTAAAGACAAAACTCACAGTCTCTGGTCTCCTCCTGCTGTCCAGTTCCGAGAAGAGGAAACATTCTCTAATGATGAAGTTCTTGGAGTTGCACAACACCTGGAACAGGAGGAATTGCCTTGTTTAGCAGCTCTGCTACTCTTGAGAGCAGCACAGCCCTCAGGACATGCAGGCAGGTGCCTGAAAGTCACTGCTAAAGAGGAAAGTCTGTTCTTGTTTGCTGCAGGGATGAAATACATCCTCAAAGCATTTCTGCTTTGATCAGGTAGAGAACAGCATCTCTTCTCTGCCCTTACCTCCTTCAGGTTCCTGTACAGTAGATCATTATTCTTCTCCAGAAATCCTGAAGGAATAAAAAAAAAAAAGGTTTAATTCTTTTGGGGCACAGCCACTCCAGAACATTTACATGCCCCAAATTCTCACTGCAGTCATAGCTAAGACTTCCAGGCAGAGCCCTCAGAGGGCAGTTGGGTAGGAATTCACCTTCCCAGTTATCCTCCACCACACATCAGCTTCAGAGCTCAGCTAACCCCCAGGCTGGCACACCTTGCCCACTCACCCATAGCACAGTAAGTGACTTCTCCTGCATAGTGGAGGAGGCGAAAATCCAGAAAGTCGATGGATTTCCGCGTCTTCTGGTCCGCGAGTTTGCGACTGCAGAGAGGAAACACCAACTCAGCACAGAGAGACAGAGCAGCAAACACATTCCCTCAGCTCATGGAGAGGCACAGCTGCAGGACAGCTGGACATCTAGTGTTTGTGGCTCTTGCTGTGGCTCTGTAGAGTTCTGATTCATCACCAAACCATCATCTACCTCTGCTGGCAGCAGGGAACGGGAAGCAGCTCCATAAACTCCTCAGACCTACCCATTCCCATTTGGCAATGATCACTAATCCTAAAGGATTAAGATGTCATCCCATAACATTCATTTAAACACATTCTTACTGCTCATGTTGGGGGGAAAAAAAAAGAAAAAATAATCACCAATTCCCTCAATTTCAAAGTCAAGCTAAGGGGAAAGGATTGTTGGAGATGTTTTGCCCTAGAGCGACAACCCAAACACAAAAGGAGGAATCCAAACTGCTAAGAATAGCAGGAAAATTTGAGCAAGGAAGGATTCCTGGAGAAGAAAAAAAAAAGAGCAACTTCACAGTTGAAGTTTCAGCTTTGTAAGCAGTCACTGCCAGCAGAGTTGTGTGTCACAACAGCACATTAGGGTATCAAAGCTCCTTCCAAGAGCATCACCAAGCACAGATCCCGTTTAAGGAGCTCCAGCACTTCTATTTAAAGCTTCTAATCAGGCAGAACAGCATTAAGGCACATTGTGGTGACAAGGAAGTTGGCTCCAAATGTTCCACTTGGCTGTGGTGAAGTTCAGAGCTGTAGAAACAGTGACAACTCAGCAGTGTGACTCTGAATTGATGACTTGTCAGGGCCCTTCAGCAGTTTCTGCTGGGAGCTGCCAGCACAGCCTGGCGCCAACACACTCATCTGCCACCCAAATGGGAGCCAAAAAACACTACAAATGGAGTATTAACCAAAATGCCACTCATCTGGGGGTGGGGGTGAGCAGGATTATTTCCTCTCCTCTCTGTGCTTGGAGCTCACACAGAGTGGAGATGGACTGAAATGTTTGCATACCCCTGGGCTTTGTCACACCTTCAGCTTTGCCTGGAGTCAGTGGGGAGCAAAGTGATCTCTGGCCCAAGTCATCTAACGTTCCTGGGCTAAGATCAGGGGGCAAAGCCCAGCAGTGCCTAGTTTGAGTGTGGGATGAAACCAGGCTCAAAGATCAGCACCACCTGAGTGCAGAGACAGAACCCACACACCTCCCCAGAACCCCCAGCCCATACCCTACCAGTGGAGCACATCTCAGCATCACACCCTGGAGGAGCTGCTTGGAGCAAAGCAAAGCTGATTCCCTCCCCACCACTCTGCCATGGGGGAGAGCTGGGAAGAGCCAGGATACAGAGGGGAAATGCATACGTCAGGAAGTGGGGATGATCTCCTACTTTCTCCTCCAGCTTTTCCAAGAAGCTCAAATCAGTTGCTTCCCCAGGCCGTAAGCATTCCTCATCCTGCAACAGCAGACACGGGGTCAGAGCTGCTCTGAGCAGCTACACCAACAGGGAGGACAATTTCCATGCACAAAGCCAAAGACTCATTGCTGGGGAAGCAGCACAGCCACAGCCTCCACAGCCACAGCTCTACAGTCAGCATATCCTCTGCCCTCAGTTCTGGGTGTTTGCTAACAAACTCTAGGGGTTTTCACTCTGGATAATGCAGATCCATCCCAAAATTCAAGGAGCAAATGATTATAGACAATTACAGCAGGGCACAGGTTGCATTTTAACTCAGCACAAACTCTGCTCTTACCAGGATGGAGATGATTCCTTTATGCTTCTGCTCAACCAAGTCACAGATGATTTTGTTGTTGAAATATGGGATGGGTTCCCACTGGAAGAGGGAGAAAGGAAGAACAGCTTTAGGTGAAGACCTTATCTTTGCAGTTTGTAAGTTCATTGGAACTTCAATCAGATCCAGACTCTGATCCCACTAAAGATCAGTGTGGTGGGTTAGGACCAGCTGAGCTGTAGAATAAAAAGTGAGAGCACAGTGATCCATGATCCCATTCCAGAGTCCTCCTGCTCTCAGCAGCTCAGACCATCCTCTGGTTCTCTGCATCAATGCTCTCCATCTTCCCATGTCTTACCCTGCTGGAGTTTCTCATGCTCCAGGGACACTGTCACTACTGAACATGAGTTTTGGGGAAGGTCCTACTCCTTTCTTACCTGGAGTCTGAGCTAAATGACACTGCCAAAAGGTTGCAGGATGAGACCCACAGCTATCCTATACTTCTCATGGGAACAAGAAGCTAAAAGAACCAGAATATCTTTCATAGGGATGAGCAAAACCTTACAGTGCAATGGCAATTCAAAGCAAAAAGAGAGGGGGAAATACAATTTACCTCTATCCCTTCCACTTCATATTCCTCCTGCTCTGCTTTCAGGGTCATCTCAATCAGCAGCTGCTGGAGCTTCTCGTTGCAGTAATTAATGCAGAACTGCTCAAAGCTTCAAGAGTGGTTAAAGGAGCATCAGGTTTTGTTTCTCTCACAGGCAGTTCTGCTTCTCCCACCACTACCTGCTGTGTTCCAGCCAAACCACCCAGCCCAAACCCACCCATTCCCCCCTAAGCTCATGCCCCCCAGGTTACCCCAAGCCTCAGCACAGCCCTTACCTGTTTGTGTCCAGCACCTCAAAGCCATAAATATCCAACAGGCCAATTACTGTTTTCCGACTGGAATCCTGTTAAAGACATCTCTGCTCAGCAACTACTGCTGAGCTGCTGCTTCTCCCCTGCATGTTGTTTGTTCCTCCTAAAGTTAGACTTTCTCTTTGAGAGCTTCACATGTGGGTGGAGAACCTACTCTAAAGCAGGTGATAATGAGCTGCTAAAACTATCTAACCTATCACCTTCCACTCTTAACCAAAGGGTTTTCCACCTCGGGGCTGGGGGATGTCCCTACACAAATAAGCATCCAAGATATTGGGTGATGAGGATGGGAAAACAGCTCAGCATTTTAGGGGCACTCAGTGGACACCAGACAGGAAACCAACCTTGTTTACCAGAGCATTGTTGATTTTGTTGACAAGCCAAGTGAAGGTGCGTCCATAAATCGCCTTGGCCACAGCATCCCGAGCATAGAATGCCAGATCCACATTCAGGGGGCTCAGGACCTGAAAATAAACCAAGATGTACCTGAATAATAGGATCATTCAGGTTGGAAAAAGCTTCCAAGACCATCAAGTCCAACCTGTGACCCATCACCACCTTGTCAGCCAGACCAGAGCACTGAGTGCCACTTCCAGTCATTCCTTGGACACCTCCAGGGATGGTGACTCCACCACCTCTCTAGGCAGCACATTCCAATGTTTAACAACCCTTTCCATGGAGAAATTCCTCCTGATGTCCAACCTGACCCTCCCCTGGCACAGAGGTGATTAATTCAATGCATGGTGTATCCAACCAGTTCCCACCTGTGGCTTGGAGAACCAGCCAAGCTATTGTAGACCCCCTGAGCTGCAGCTGCCCATGGCAAGGGTTGGAACTAGATGATCTCTTAGGTCCCTTCTCACCCAAACCACTCAGAGATTCCGAGGTTCCACCTACAGCTTTGTTTCCCATCAGTATTCCTTCCCTCTGGTGTATCTCCACCTGCCAGCAGGACTGGGATACTACATCTTGGAGAGTACTGACTGAGACAAGTGGGGGAAGAATTCTGACTTCCTTTTGGGTTTATTTCACTCAAATCAAAGCACTAGATGCTCAAAGAGCAGATTTTACAAGTGTTTTCCTCTGTTTCTGCAGCTCAGCTTCCCAGGAAGCTCTAAGGACTGGACAAGGGGAAATTGTTTAGCTCAAAGACAAGGTTGCTTGCAAGTCCCTGTTCCAGCCTTTTTTTTCCAGCGACTGCTGTTCAGCAGTATTTGCCACAGAGAGGGTTAGAATGTAAAAACAAAGCCAGAAAGATATCAGGAATATATCTGAATGTCTCAGGCTAGGAGGGGATGTGGAGGAGGAGAGAGACAGGCAGAGTGAGCTGGTTTTGTTGTAACACTAAGAACTGAGCTCCTTATCCAGCCCCAACCCTAACTGGGGATCTCCCAACTCCCTGGGGTTACACAGACACTGATACCTCCTCAGATCTGGCTTCAATCTTCCTGTTGGTGAGAGCTTCCTGCAGGATGGACAGGTGAGCACCCAGGAGCTGCAGGGAGAGGAACATTTACACTCAGAGCATGACCAGCAGGACACAGTTATACCAGCAGCACTGAGATCAGTGTGGCTTAGCCCCCAGTCCCTCCCCAGTTCCCCTCATCTCTCAGTGAGGGGAAGGAAGGAAGGAAGTTCCAGGGAGATGTGTGAGAGAGAAAAGGGCCCCACAATTCCAGACAGTTTCCAAAAGTGATGGGTATTTATCCACTTATCCCTCTGCTTTTGGGAAGTTTTGCCCATAAGAGAAAGACACAGCAAGGTTAAGGCTTTCCTCACAGCACTTGGAATACTGACACTCCCTCACAGGTACCTTTGAGATCCACTTGATCTGTGTTCCATCACGGATGATGGCGTGGCCATTGCTGTCTTCTTCAAAGTGGATGTTCCCCAGGTGCAGGACAGTGGCAACAATTGCAAAGAGATGCTAAGAACAAGAGACACACCATTAGATGCACTGTCAGAGCACTGTCACTGCACAGCTACTACACACAACATTGACCTGTTTGATCTGCAGGAGATGGCTCAGAGAACCTGCTCCAGGGGCATGAGATCGTGTTCTTCACCTGTTTCCTCAACTCCATAGAGTCATGGAATGGTTTGGGTTGGAAGGATCTTAAAGATCATCCAGTCCCACCCCCTGCCCTGGGCAGGGACACCTCCCACCAGCCCAGGTGGCTCCAAGCCCCATCCAACCTGGCCTGGGACACTCCCAGGGATGGAGCAGCCACAGCTGCTCTGGGCAACCTGTGCCAGTGCCTCAGCACCTCACAGGGAGGAATTCCTTCCCAATATCTCATCTCTCCCTGCCCTCTGCAGTGGGAAGCCATTCCCCCTTGTCCTGGCACTCTATGCTCTAGGAGAAAGTCCCTCTCCATGTTTCCTGGAGGCTCCTTCAGGTACTGAAGGTACTAAATGATGTCCTTTCCTACCCCTAACACCTCTCCCAAGCAAAGCTGCTTCCATCAGTGCCTCTACCAGCCATACCTCGATATCCCTCTCACTGAAGTCGATGATGGAAAAAGCTTTCCGGACGATTTTCCAGTCGTTCTTGTCATTGATAGAGAACACTTTGGCACATCGACCCTGAGCAGCAACAGGAACATGAATGAACACCATTTATTGGCATAGCAACTTCATTATCAGCTAACACAGACACTTGTGGTCACACTGTGTCCATTTCCAGTGCCCTCAGCGAGTGGTTTCCCTGCTGTTAACCCTCCAAGTGGCTCCTTTGATCAGCTTTTTCAGCTTTCACTGGAAACCTCAGATAAACCAAAGCACTGAGGGTGGATAGTGTTCCCATAACTTGGCTGAGGCTTGTGCAGAACTGGAGCTTGAGCCATCTGTGTGGGAGGTGGCCCTGCCCAGGGCAGGGGGTTGGGACTAGATGATCTCTGAGGTCCATTCCAGCCCTTATACTCTATGAAACTCTATGATCTTCTATTTTTAGGGCAAGAACATCTTCTGCCCAAGCTGCACATGGAGCCCCAGAGTTCCTGAGCAGCCCCAGAGGGAGCACTGACCTGGATGAGATATGCATATTTCTGGGGGTTGCGCTCCAGCCCCAACCAACCAAGGAGATCTTTGTCTGCACCCTCCAACAGCTGGTAGAAGATATGGAAATTCCTTTCTCCGTGATTTTGGTGGACAACTCTGGATTTCTCAATTAGGTAGCTGAGGATGTGGCCTCCCACTGGAGCTCCCTGAGAGAACAGAGCAGTCAGATCAGCACCAAAACCAGCAGAGACATCGCTGTGATGCTGTTTCTTCACACCTAGGAGTGAGGAGCAGTCAGGAGAAACCTGTGCCTGCTGTCACCTATTTTAAAGCTCACCTCATTCCACCCCCTTACCACCCACACCTTCCCAGGTTGCTCCAAACCCCATCCAATCTGTCCTGGAACTCTCCCAGGGATGGGGCAGCCACATGGGACAGCCTGTGTCACCTTTGAAGAGTGAGGATCCAGCAACACTGCAAGGTTTGGTGTCCTTCTGGTACAACCTGTGCTTTACAACCCTCTCCCTCAGCTTCCCATGGAGCACTGGCAGCAGTGCCAGCAATGCAGGAAGATTTCAGGATGGATAAGTAGTGACTTTACCTGCAAATTTCAAGACCTGGACAAACAGGGTGAGAGATCTGCAGTGTAAGCTGCAATGAATCCCAGGCTGCCTGGGCAGTGTCCAGGAGGTTCCCTGATGCAGCTTGTTTTCTCAGCACTCCACTGAGTTTGTTCTCACCTTAAAATCAAACTGGATGTCCATGTACTTCCCAAACCTACTGGAGTTGTCGTTACGCAGAGTTTTTGCGTTCCCAAAGGCCTGTGGATACACAGACAGGTTAGGGCACTTCTCACCTCACTGACAACCCAACACCCATGACAGGACAGAGCTCCAGAAACAAAGATTTGCTGCATCAGCCACGTCCCACTGAAGTTAGTGGGCTTGAAGAAACACAAACTCATGATTTTCATCACTTTAATTTCCAGAGCTTTAGAGTGGAATTCAGCTAAACCAACTTGCTCTATCTTATCTAACCTAGCTGAAGCCCTGAGGAACTCTGGAGTGTTGCACAGTGTCCTTGCACTCCCAGGTTGCAGCTATCCACTAGAAACCACAAGTTGAACTTTCTAAACATCAAATGCTATTAAATCCCAAGGATTCTCCCAGAGCTTGTGCCACCAAGAGGCCAATTTTGGCCATTCCTGAGCCCTGAAGTGTAGATTTACACAAAACCCTTGTGCAGTGAGGCCACAAACAGCAACTTTTCTGCATTTGGGGACCTTCATCGAGCTCTTACCTCGAGGACAGGGTTGGAGAGCAGCAGGCGATCGCGGACGATCTTCAGCTGATCTGTGGTGGGACAGGTCACTGCATAGTACTGCAGGATCTTCTTGGATGCCTCTGTCTTGCCTGCTCCACTCTCCCCAGAGATGAGGATGAAATGGTTGTTGCACTCACTGCACATCACTCGGTAGGCATTGTCAGCTATGGCATATCTGAGCACGGATCACAGGAGGCATTTGGAGGAGATGCAGCATTAGGAATGGCACAGGAGGTAGAGTTCAAAGGCTTTCCAGAAGTGTCTACTCCTGGGCTAATGTTACAAGTATTGCCAGGATCATGGAATCACAACATGGTTGGGATTGGAAGGGATCTTAGAGATCATCTAGTCCCATAGGCAGGGACACTTCCCACAGGGAAAGCTGAGCTGAAAACAGGAGTCTAACTCAAGATCTCATACTAAAAACTCATCATAACAACCTCAGCCTCATAGTAACAACCAGCCCCAGTGAGTATGGACACAGAGCTATGGTGCTAGTACACAGCTCCCAGAGAAATCCCAAACTAGCAACATCACCTAGAATCCTAAGGTGGTGGTGTCACCATCCCTGGAGGTGTTTAAGGAGAGACTGGATGTGGCACTTACTGCCCTGCTCTAGTTAACTTGGTGGTGTTAGGTCATATGTTGGACTTGCTGATCTCAGAGGACTTTCCCAGCCTGACTGACTGTGATTCTGTGATACTCACAGGTGTGGTGGCAGTTCAAAGAAGTTCACCCCTCGATAAAGCTGCATCTGGGTCAGAGTGTAGATGTCCAACTCCTTGTAAGGGTTGACAGACACGAGGAGAGTACCAATGTATGTCTGCAGGGAGAAAGAGTGCACCTAGGTGGGAACCTGCTCCATCACTGGAGTGATGGCTCCCAGCAGAGGATTGAGGACATCAGGGCATTGGGCAAGGACTAAAAGAGATGGCACAGAGCTGGTTATGAGA
Organism: Acanthisitta chloris; assembly: GCF_000695815.1. NCBI lineage: Eukaryota > Metazoa > Chordata > Aves > Passeriformes > Acanthisittidae > Acanthisitta > Acanthisitta chloris. Next base: position 28,176 of record NW_008690149.1, on the reverse strand, counting down.
AGGAAGGGGAAAAACCCCAACCCACCACAAAAATCCCTGACAAACTGAACAAAAACTCCTCCAAAGGCTCTCTCAAAGCCAACACCAAACTTCTTCCAGAATCTATCTGGTTATGAGTAGAGCTGAACCATTAAGGCAAGCTCAGAGCCTGACATTTTAGATGCAAAGTTTGGATAGATGGCACAGAGCTGGTTATGAGAAGGAAGGGGAAAAACCCCAACCCACCACAAAAATCCCTGACAAACTGAACAAAAACTCCTCCAAAGGCTCTCTCAAAGCCAACACCAAACTTCTTCCAGAATCTATCTGGTTATGAGTAGAGCTGAACCATTAAGGCAAGCTCAGAGCCTGACATTTTAGATGCAAAGTTTGGATATCTCGCTTCAGGGA
>NW_008690149.1:7483-27771 GCF_000695815.1 Acanthisitta chloris | reverse complement strand
TAACACAACATCAAATAAAAATCCTTGGCCTTTCCCAGACAAATCAGATACCACGTGGTGCTTACCTACAACGACAGTGTTTGATCTGCCATTCCCTTCCTAGTTACTGCACATCCTTAGGAGCTTTGCAAGGCAGCTCAGAGCAAGTTGAGACTTATTTTCATCAGCTAGAGTAGACAAATCACTTTGCTGGTACTACTAACATCCAGCAAGGTTGACTAGACACAGCTCTTCTTCCCAGACCTGACCAACAAGGCCACCTTAGAGACACTTCACAGGCCACGTGAGACCACACAACCAGCACTTACATAGATGAGGTTCTCCTGGTATCTCTTGCGCAGGTTGTTGAGGAAAGCAACCTCACTGGTGTGGGAGTCCAGCAGCACAAAGTCCTGCACCCCAACCCTGTCCCGGGCTATCAGAGCCCCTTCCATGTTCTCGTCAGGGTTGTCTTCCTCGTTCTCGTCAGGGTTGTCGTCCACGTCCTTGCCAGTGTTGTCTACCCCGTCCTTGCCAGTGCTGCTGTCTACTCTGTCCTTGCCAGTGCTGCTGTCTACCTTGTCCTTGCCAGTGCTGTCTTCTACTTTCTTGCCAGCGCTGTCTACGTTCTTGCCAGCGTTGTTGTCCTCTACGTTCTTGCCAGCGTTGTTGTCCTCTACGTTCTTGCCAGCGTTGTTGTCCTCTACGTTCTTGCCAGCGTTGTTGTCTCCCACGTTCTTGCCAGTGTTGTTGTCTCCCACGTTCTTGCCAGTGTTGTCTTCTATGTTCTTGCCAGTGTTGTTGTCTCCCACGTTCTTGCCAGTGTTGTCTTCTATGTTCTTGCCAGTGTTGTTGTCTCCCACGTTCTTGCCAGTGTTGTCTTCTATGTTCTTGCCAGTGTTGTTGTCTCCCACGTTCTTGCCAGTGTTGTCTTCTATGTTCTTGCCAGTGTTGTTGTCTCCCACGTTCTTGCCAGTGTTGTCTTCTATGTTCTTGCCAGTGTTGTTGTCTCCCACGTTCTTGCCAGTGTTGTCTTCTATGTTCTTGCCAGTGTTGTTGTCTCCCACGTTCTTGCCAGTGTTGTCTTCTACGTTCTTGCCAGTGTTGTCTTCTACGTTCTTGCCAGTGTTGTCTTCTACGTTCTTGCCAGTGTTGTCTTCTACGTTCTTGCCAGTGTTGTCTTCTACGTTCTTGCCAGTGTTGTCTTCTACGTTCTTGCCAGTGTTGTCTTCTATGTTCTTGCCAGTGTTGTTGTCTCCCACGTTCTTGCCAGTGCTGTCCTCTCCCACGTTCTTGCCAGTGTTGTTATCCACGTTCTTGCCAGAGTTGTCTCCCACGTTCTTGCCAGCGTTGTCTTCCCCGTCCTTGCCAGCGTTGACTACCACGTCCTTGCCAGTAGTTGTCTTCCCCGTCCTTGCCAGCGTTGTCTACCACGGCCTTGCCAGTGCTGTCTTCCACTTCCTCTTTCTGCAGCACAAAGGTGGTAGGACACAGAATTAGGAGGGAGCAGATAAGGGCCAGGTGAGTCAACCCCCAGGGCCAAATCAGCCTTGCACAGCTAACGCCAAGAGGTCATTGCTGGAGAAGAGAAGGTTGTGTGGAGACCTCAGAGCACCTTCCTGGAGCTGAAGGGGCGCCAGGGAAGCTGCAGAGGGATCTGTGTTAGGAGCTGCAGGGACAGGACAAGGGGCAGTGGGTACAAATTGTAAGAGGAACAGTTAGATTAGATATTAGGCAGAGGTTTTTCCTGTGAGGGTGGTGAGACACTGGCACAGGGTGCCCAGGGAGGCTGTGGCTGCCCCAACCCTGGCAGTGTTCACAGCCAGGTTGGATGAGCCTTGAGCAACCTGCTCTGGTGGGAGGTGTCCCTGCCCAGGGCAGGGGGTTGGGGCTGGATGATCTCTAAACTCCATCCCAACCCCTAAAATTCTCTGATTATTCTTATCCAAAGCTGTCAATTCCACACCATGAGGGTTTGCACTCTGCCTTCCTCAGAGTCAGGACATCCAACACTCACTGCTGTGGTCAGGGAGGAGGACCAGGTTTCCAGGCATCCCTCACTGACACAACAGCAGTTTGAGAAATGAACTGTAATCCTGATCTGGACACTCAACAACTCAGCCTAGACAGAGCCCTGGCAAGCACAAAGTTGGGAGTAAACACTGGACAACACCAGACAAATCGTTAGTTCTACACCACCTACAACTCCTTTACACAGAGAGAGCTATAGAAGCAGAGAAACTCTGGAAGAAGCTCCATGGGGCTTGACTTTTAGGGAAAACTGTCTGACTCACAATAGTGCTCTGCACAAGACTTTGCTGTCCCCAGTGCCTCCTGCAGCAGCTCCAGGTCAGCGCTCGGGACTGGCAGCAGATGTCACCACACACCAGCGAGAGAAGGGACACTGCTGGTCACACCGAGCAAACAGCCATTGGCACAGCCAAACTCTTCCCCACCCCTCTCAAAAGGCTGAGAGATGCCAAGAAAGTCTTTGCACCCTCCACTCTGATTCCTCGTGGTGGAAGTTGCCTTCATGCTGAGCATCCTCTGTGCTCAGCACCGAGCTCCATTCCCAGGCTGTAAGAACAAACTGTGCGACTGTTTCATCAAATCAAGCTGTTAATTTCGTTGTGGCAAAGAGAGAAACATTTTTCTTTACGTATTTGGCCACACCACACAGATTCTATAACAACCAGGGTGCCACAGAAGCGTTTGCAGGGTTTCTTCTTGTGCTGAAAGACACCAGGATCACACAGGTCAGAGAGAAATTCCTCCCCTGATGCATTCAATACTTCCCTTAGGACAGAAACGAAGCTGGAGCAGCTTACCTTGTGGTGTTCCCAGGCTCTGGCAGAGAGTGGATTGGACCTGTGTGAGCTGCCCCAGCTGAGCACCCCGAGCAGCTCAGGGCTGTGCCCAGCAGCTTTGTTGCTCTCCCACTGCCCTTGTGCCACTGGCTGCTCACACTGTGCTGCTCCAGGGATGCTGTGACTCTGTGTCAGCTTCCAACAGCTCTACCAGGGCAGTGATGCCCTGTCTGGGCAGTGCTACAGCATCTTCTCCTTCCCTCCTGCTTTCCTTTCCCTTTCTCTCAAGCAGAAGCTTTGCAGATTGTAAACAGATAGGGAAAAAAAGGTTTCTGACAGATTTGGCACACCCTGGGGCTCTGGAGGGAGGGTTTGGGGTGACTTGCACTGTGCTGGAGGACACAAAGGCTTGGTGGGCTTAGGAGCAGTTGCATAAAATGAAGAGCAAAGGACCCAAACCACACAATATTCTTTATGACTGAAGGAAGCTAAGATCAGCTCTTATATATTTTGATGCTATTCTCATTTTATCACAGCTTTTGCTGTACACTGATCTGTTCAGCTCATTGAAACAGTGACCTGAGGTTTACATTCAGCAGGGACAGCACCACAATACTGCAGGGAGAAACAGCCCCTGGAAGCTGCTGCCAAAATCCTACCACAGTTCAAACAGAAATCAGTCATTCCTGCACTAACCTCACACAGAAGGAATGACACTTTTGCCTTCTGCATCCACTGCCTCCAGCTGACTGTTCCCAGCCCAGGATGGCAGGACAGAGCATTCCCCATTTCTCCTGAGCCCCAGCATAACATGACTGTGATCACTTCTTTCTCCTGCCACAAAGATACCTCCAGTTTTTCCTTTCAATAGTAATATTCTTTTTTCCCCCTTCTCTGCACATGACACATCTTATCCACTTGTGCTTGTCCTTAGCTCAGGCTCCATCAGCTTGGAAGGCAATACAAAGGATTAATGAGCTTCTCAAACAGAGCTGGACAGATCCCACTACCTGTGTGTGGAGGAACATGCAGGGGGAGAGAGGAAAGAATAAAATAATAGGACATCTCCTGTTGAGAAAGCTCCAGGACAAGCTGCACAAGATATTTTTCCCTTCTCTCCCAGCCTGCAAACATGAAAGAATAAGCCTGAAGCCCTTGGTGGCATCTCCCTGATCAGGTTTCCTTAACCCACTTCTCTCACGTGGATGATAATTGCCAAGGGACACTGTTCCCCATCAGAAACATCCTGAGCTCCTTTTCCTGGGCTGTTTTCTGCTCAGATTCTCACAGCATTTTGCTGTTGCTGATGATTTTGTTATCACACCATCATTTCCTGCTCTGTCCTCACCCATTTCTGGAAGTTTCCTCCAAGTTTTGTGCTCCCCATGGGTAAGAGACACCCCAGGACTCATCAGTGCACAGAACCCATGAGACTCAGCTCATTTGAAAGGATTATTTTCCTTTCCTCCCTCACTCAAGAGTCAGGAGATTTTTCTCTTGCCTCTCTTTCCTCTAGCAGAAAACCTTTCCCTCACTACAATGAAAGGTTTTGCTTTTCCCACAGGGATTTGTCTATCAGCATGGAAAGTGCAAGGGATGATGTCAGATCACAGCACAAATCCATGAGCTGTGCAGCTCTTGAGAAAAGGCTAAAATAAGGTCAGATACAACAAACTTTCTTTCTTTGACAAAGTTGGTACCAGTTTGAAAGAAGATCTGACAAGGAACAGCTAGAAAATGACTTTTTAAAAAGTAGAAAGGAAAGAAAACTTTGCAAAATTATTACTTATCTTCACCACAGAATCAAAACTTCATTTTTCAACAGGTTCCAAAGTGGATTGTTGATGTTTCTTTAGTTGAATGGCAGAGAACAGAAGAGATTAGTGCAGAGGAGGATCAGTTTTGAAGCCACTGCTGTTTGGGAAGCACTGGGAAAGCCCAACCCATGCAGGTAACAAGGTGAGAGCCCCAGGAGGGCACAATCCCACCCTATATAGCTTTGAATCAGCCTCACACCCTCCAGCTCAGACAAACTCCCACACCTGGACCAAGTCCCACCCAACCCTCAGCCCCAGGTGCATTGTGGCCACCCACAAAGCCACCAAACCCCACCAGGACAGCAGAACATCTCCCTAGGGATCCTCCAGCCACCCCCAACCCATCCCAACCTGCCAGAGCTGCTGCTTGTCCCTACCACCTCCCTAGGGATCCAGAGGGGGTTGTGTTTCACACCTGCCTCCTGCTGTTCCTGCAGCCTCCTCCTCCTCCTCCTGCAGCCCGTGCTGCTTCCACAGAGAGCCAACAGGGCTGGAGTTGAGGCCCACGGACACCAGGATCGTGTGTCAGGCTGTTTGCTGCTCCCTCCTTGGGCAGGGATGCTGCAGCTTCCTTGTTTAATGAATTATCCAACACCTGTCAGCACTGGAGCTCGGGGAGATGTCATAGCTCACCCAAAGGCTCAGAGGGAAGTGATGGACTCTGACCTTTGTGATGGGTAGGAAATATTCCCCTATCCCCCCTGACCAGGCTCCTCAGCCCCTTCCCGCAGCTCCCAGCTCAGTTCCCACTAGAGGTCACTGCAAAACCCACTTTAATTTGCAGTTTCCATGGATTATCCCCTTTTTTTCCCCCCACCTGTATACAACAGTTTCTCCCTCCCCAAATCACTTCTCTGGTTAGACTCTGTTTGCCACTGATTCCCACACGGTTCCAGCTCCTCCTCCAAGACAACAAATATTTCCCCAGGATATTCTCTGCATAAATTGCTGGCAACAGGATAAACCTCCTCCATAAACCAGTGATCCAGGAGCAGCAGCAAGAGACCTCTCAGTTCTGGTCCTCAGCCTCCAGGTGATGCTTCTATGGATTAAGAGCTCTGTGGTTAAGAAGCTTCACACCAAGTTCCACCACACTGAATGAGGAAGGTGATCTCCTAAAGGGACTTGGAGCCAGATCAGGGTCTCCAGAAGTGGGAAATTTTTTCCTGTGCCATGAGGTATCTTGATTTTATGGCCACATTTAGGACTTGGAGCTCTTACCTCGTGGCTCAGAGCCATTGAGGAAGATCAGCACATAGCAAAAAGTCATATCCAAGTCAGGCAAAGACATTGCTGACTTATCCTCAGCTAATAAATACTGATGAGGAACAAGAACATTGAAAACTTAAAATAAAAACCCCTCAATAATTCATATTTCCATAGAGAAGTGGGACAAAACCCACCTGTTTAACAGTTTTAGACCTGTTTCCCAGCAGGATCAAATTTGGGGCTGTGACACTGCTCTGGGAGCTGTTCAGTGCCCAAACACCTCTGAGGGAAGAACCTTGTCCTGATATCCAACCTAACCCTGTTCCAGTGCCCAAACACTTCTGGGGGAAGAATCTTGTCCTGATATCCAACCTAACCCTCCCCTGACACAACTCCAGCCATTCCCTAAAGCCCTGAAAATTCCTGCAACACCAAATATTTATGACCCTTTTTTCCCCCTGGTCTGCTGTCTGTAGTTACAGCCCTGAGATATAAGTAAATACAAGTGATGCCACAGGAATGTGGTGCAGTAAATGGACATCCCTGGACTCATCTGCTCCAAAATCCACATGAGACTTAAAATAGACATGAGATAGAACCACAGAATAATCAGAGCTGGAAGGGACACTTGAGAATCATCTAGTACAACTCCTGACCCTGTGCAGGACATCCCCAATGATCACACCATGTGCCTGAGAGTGTTGCCCAAATGCCTTTGGAATGAGATCTAAAATAGATGTAAGATCTAAAATAGACATGAGATATAAAATAGATGTGAGATATAAACCAGACACGAGATCTAAAATGGATGTGAGATCTAAAGTAGAGTCTCAGGCTCAGGACAGCTCTGCTAACACAGATTCCCCCAGGGACATCAGAGCTCTGTTTTGGAAATATTCCTTCCCCGCTCGAGGCTGACCCAGTGCTGCTCCCCCGGGCGCAACAGGAATTCGCTCATTAACAGCCCTGGAAGCTGCAGGGATCCCAAGAAGGAAACCCCTCGGGCTCTGCTCCACCCTCCCTCTCAGGAGGAGTTGGCCAAAAGGGCAGTGACAGTGCTTGACCAGAAAGAATGGTAAAGAGAGATGTTTGCTGCTTGGCAGGGTCAGCGGGGGAGCACGGACAGGGCATGGAAGTCCTGGATCTTCCTCCAGCTCTGGCTGTGACCTCAAGGTCAAGATTACAGCATGCTGGAAGGGGCTGCAGGCAGCTGCCTGCATGGTGCCTGCTCCAGGAAGAGCCAGGACCTCACCCCATCACCCCCGAAGAGAATTCAGACTGTCAGAGCGTGATACGCTCAACAGTAGGACTTGGGGCAGCTCATCCCCAGCCAAGAGTGACAGGCACCAGGGAAACACTTTCCCATTCCTATAGAAACCTTGGGAAGACTTATGAGAATTCATCTGCTCAGGGTAATTCTCAGATGAAGAAAAACTGCACATAAAAAGGGGTTAAAGCAGAGCAGATTCCACCAAGGGACAGTTGTTCCATCACAGCAAAGCCAACAACAAGAGTTGATTTTTCACTGATATGGATGATGATACTCCAGGGGATGAGATTTCACTGAGACTGATGATATATCAGCAAATGATATTTCACTGAGGTTGGCCCAGAGATCTCTGGAAAGCTCTTCCAGGTTTATAACAGGGCTGGAATGTTGTGTATTGACTGTGCTTGGTGGAAAAGGGAGAATTTGGACCTGCAAGAAGGAACTTGGGCTGTCTGGCACTACTGTACCCACTCCCCCCCAAGGCAGGAGAATCCATAAATACAATTCCACCTCGGAAAAATTTACACATTGTCACCTAATTTCTTCTCAAAAGAATACAGAATCAGAGGGGTTTAAGGTTAATCAACAGCCTCGGGGGAAACGCCAAGAGTTCTTAAGGCCTCTTGTCTGTCTCCAGGGCATAGTCTGCTATAGACTTGTTAAAGGGTGACTGTCTGTCTCTCTCAATAGAGGAGAGGTCGAGGTGAACCACTTCACTTTCATAAATCAAAAGAGAAGGGGAAAAAAAAAAAAGTGAGAAAAATCTCCCGAGTTCAAACATTTCTTTCACCCCTCCCCTTGCCCCAAACTGGAACCCCTAAATGAGCTTCATGGCTGCCATTTTGCCAAACATTCGCTTGCCAAAGGAGCCTTTTGATTTCTATTGGCAATCCCAGCGCTCCCAGCTAATCCACGGGGAATCCAACCCCCACAAAAGGCTCCCTGAGACAATCCCTGGCGCTGCTGAAGGACACCAGTTTTTGTGCGGCGAAGAAAAAACCCCACTTTGACGCGCGACAATCCGCGACACATATATTCCTCCATTTCCTTTCAGTAATTATTCATTAGAAAACATTTAACGTCAGCGCGGATTTCACACTGGGCAGTCTGCACACAAAGGAGTAGAGTTGGCCCATTTAGAAGGGGCTGGGGCTGCCTTTTCTCATCCCAGCAGCTCAGAGGAGGTGGGGGCTGCCGGACACAACGGGCAGGCGAAATTGTGCGGTTAACGGTCAAAGCCCCCCTGCCTACTTTGACACTCATTTAAAGATGACGAGGAACAATAGAGATTTGTTCTTGGCAACTCTTTCTTGTTACCCAGAGGCTCCACCGGCCAACTCAGGGCACGGAATCGGTGCTGCTGCTTCAGTCCCACCTGCTCTAAGCTCTGTCTCCCCCTCTCTTTTCCCCTTCTCCCCACCATAGCTCCAAGAGACAGGTAAAGGGTGTTAAAGAGAGCCCCGTGCAGCTGGAACAAAACTATTGCCTCCCAGGGTCAGCTCATATTTAGGGGTGGTGCTGGAAAGATGGAGTTTCTCAGCCAGGTTAGGAAAAATGAATGTTTCTTGCCCTCCCCCAAATTCCTAGTTGGCACCAGTGCTCCCAGGTTGTGGTGCTGTCAGCAGGCATCGATGCGTTCAGGCACCTGACCTAAAGGTTCCTTCTGAAAAGTGGGTTATATTCCTTAGAGAAAACAGTTCCTTGTAAGCTTTTCATTGGTGAAGCCACACTAACTGCTGGGAGAGCACCCAAATCCTAGGAGAGACCTTAACTGCTAGCAGAGACCCCAAATCATAGGAGAGACCCCAAATCCTAGGAGAGACCTTAACTGCTGGGAGAGTCCCTGACTGTTAGGAGAGACCTTAACTTCCAGGAGAGACCCCAAATCCTAGGAGAGCCCCTTTTGCTGCATCAGCTCGTGTCACACACAGCAGAGACATCTCCCAAAGCTTCATGTTCACCCCAGACACACTGGCTCAGTGAGCAAGGAAAGCAGCAGCAATTCCACCTCCCTTGGGAAATCGAAGACCATATCAAATCCAGCTCAAATCCTGTCAGGCCACGACACTGAACTCTTCACTCTCTCAGCCATTGGGGTTTAGATCTAAACACCAGAGTTTTCCTAGTACTAACATACTTGGATTTGCTGCTGCTGGACCAGAGGCAGCTCCTTAATGAATCCCAAATCATTCTTAATTGCAGGACAGGATGTCTTATTAGAAAGCCTCAATTGCTACTAAGCTCTATAGCCAACTCCATATGCTCCATAGCATTCCCTAGCTAACAGCACAGGATTTCCAGCTGGAAAGATAACACCCAGAGTTAAAGCTTCTGGAATACAGGAGGGCTGAGTTATTCAACTTCTGGGGAAGAGCAGGAAAGGACTTGAGTGTCTGACAGTCCCTGAGTTCCAGAGAGAAGTGTGAAACAGCAGTAAATTCCTATATTCAGAAGTAAACACACCCTTAGGGTGTTTACAAGTCTTCAAGAGAGAACTGGAGGAAAATGGCACTCCAAAAAACACCTCTGGGCACAGCAAGGATGAAATAAGGATTGGTATCACATCTCCTAGACAAGTGTTTCAACACAAACCCCAAAGACAAACCCCTTTGGGCAGCAGAAAGCAGAGAGGACCTGTCTATCACCTGGGAGGTGACAAGAAAAATGATACCTGGGACAACAAATTCCTGTCCAAAATGAAGCAAACCTCAAGTTTCCTAGCAAAATCCTGTTTTTATCCCTCCACAGAACTCAGGGGCTGAGTTGATAACAAAGCAGTGACTGGCAGAGGCTGCAACACAAGGTCTAATTCACACAACCTACAGCAAAGGTGACCCAAATGCTCTCAGGAATTTAGAGCAAGACACTCACCCTGTGCCTGGGCTGTCAGGCTTGGGGGAGCACTGGGTGCCAGGGCTGCAGTTTTGCAGGAGGCACTGGGAACAGGCTGAGCACACACTCTCACTCCCTGCCTGCAGATTTACTGCCAGGGCAGGAGTTCAGCAGCCTGGAGAGAGCCACGATGGAGCAGGGAATTATTCTGAGGGATAAAGAGCAAAACCTCCTTCAAACAGAGCCACAAAACATCTTCATCAGCTATTCCTTGGCTGGGTTTTCCTGGACCCTCTGGCACAAAAAGCATTTCAGTAAGAAGCATTTCAGTGCAGAAGTCAAGCCCCAAGATGAGTTATCAGGAGGGCACATAGTTGCTTCCTTGGGGGAATTGCCACCTGAAGTCACAGGAGAGACCTAGTTCCCACCCACCTGGCAGACCCCACCAGACCCTCCTGCAGCATTAACCAGCAGAGCTGGGGACACAAGAGTGTCTGTTCAGGGAATAAAGAGGCTCCTCTTCACAAGACACTCCTTATCTACCCCTCAAGATACCTTAGAGTGCACCAAACCTGATTCTGAGAGTGGGAAGGAGCTGCTTATGGCACCTGTGAGGAACATCCATCCTCACCTGCAGCTCTGAACCCAACTGAGACATGAGCCAAGTGCTCTGTGTGAGCTGTTACAGCAGCAGGGACAGAGAGGGAGGAGAATGAAGCAGCACAGTGATCCCTCTCAGAGCTCAGATCCCTCTCTTACACCATAGCAAGTGCAGAAGGTGGTGGTGGTGATCTCCAGCACTCCAAGTGCAGCAGGAAACATCCATGAGGTCACCAAAGGACAGTTATTCTGGGATTGGTTTTACACAAGGACCAAAGTTCCCCAGGCTCCAGGTGCTGTGGGTGTTGCAAACTCACTTCTCCCCCGAGCAGAAAAAAATTCCATCTCTTCTCCAAGCAAGTGGAATTCATCCCCTTCCCTCCTCCTTTAGACACACCACTCTCCCCCAATCACCCCAAAGCCTGTTCTGCTTCTCCTCCTCTGAGGATGAACACAACCATCACTTCCCACACGATGCAGAGCAGGTACCAGTTTGCCATCAGCCACAAATTCTCATTTTTAAAGCAGAAAACCTTAGGAAAAGCTTTGGACTTACCCCCACTGCTTCCACATGGCTACAGAAAGGCAGCCCAAGGCAAGGCAAGCAGGAAAGAGGGGAAAATTATCCCCCCACACCCAAAACCTTCTGAGAGGCAAAATGATCCACTCCATGTGGGATCTCTGGCAGGGCAGAGTGGGTGGAGGCAGAGGGGACTCAGCTGCTGGCTAAAAGGCTTCTGGGTGGCTGAGAGAGGGAAAGGGAATCCCCTGGAACAGGGGAAACCTATTCAAAAAGGTTAAAAGGGTAAATAAGGTAAGTATTTCACAGAGGAAACAATAAATGAGGCTCCATCCTTAACAAAATGATCATTTGCTGCCAAACCTCTTTCTTTTCCCTCTCATAGGAGAGAAGAAAGGGAATTTGGGGTTAGTGTAGAGCAGTATTTGGGTACAAAACATAATGTTTGCTGTGTGGAAGGAGATGTGCTTAACCAGGGTGAAAGAAGAACAGACAGAAATGAACGAGGAATGTGCAGAAATGTTGATTCTGCTAGAGATTTTAGTACCTAATGCTTGACTTTTCCAAAGCAAAACCCTCACCAAAAAGCCCCTCCTGTCATGAGTTAGCTGATGAGAGAATTGCAGGTTAACAAACCCAAGAGATCAGCAAAAAGGTTTGTGTTTTACTCCACTATCTCTTAGGAAGTGAAAGGAAATCCTTGGCTTTAGGTGCAGGTTTGACTCAGAAGGTGTTACTGTTCCTCATCTTGAAACTTCAATCTACCTCAAATAAACAAGTTTCCTTACAGAGTTTAATAGAAGGAACTTTCTGCATGATTTACCTACTTTTTTTTAATACTTAGGGTTATTAGAGGAAATAGAAATAACTGCAATAGTTTAGGTGCAAATGCTTCCTGTCTCAAAAAAAACACAGAGAAGCTTTGGAGGAAAATAATCTGTTACTTCTATGAGCCTGGAAGTCTTCCCTATAAGAATTCCTCCCTGAGCACTTTTTTTTTCCAGGGCATGAAAATGATCCTGGCAGTGTCAGTGAGTATTTCCCTTGTGCTGAGTGCTGAGCAGAGGGAGGATGTGGGAGGAAGGAGGAGGCAGAGCCTGCAGCCACCACTGTGTCCACATCCCAGTCCCACTCCTGACCTTGGGAGGGACAGTGATCCCAGGAATTATCCCAGGAATGAATGTGCTCATCCCTTTGCTGGAATTCTGTCTCGTGCCAGCAATACAGTCAATAAGCAGCCAGAGAGTCCTGGCTAAGGGGAGATAAAGTCTTTGCCACCCCCATTTGGATAATGTTGTCTTTGGTTTGCCTTTCTTTATAGCTGTAAGATCTTCCTTCCCATGGCAGGTTGCCACATCCCTCCCTGCTTCCCAAAGAGCTCCCTGTGCCTGATCCCAACTGGAGCAGAGAGCCCAGAGCTCATTGCCACCACTCAGGGAGGGAAGAAAGTGTCTCCTCCATGCCTTGCAGCTCCTCTGCAAATCCAGGCTGGGATGCTGAGCAAACAGGAGGATGTAGCTGCTGTCCCAGGCAGATTATGGCTCTGGGAATGAGGAGCTGGTGCTGTGCCCAGAGGGTTTGGGGACATCCAAGCACTGTCACAACATGAGGACTCCAGAGCTGGCTGAGGATACACAAAAGCTATTGCCTGAGGAATTATGGATCCTGTTTGGATTACTGTGCAGATTTTATGGTCTTTAAAGCTGACCTTGAAAAGGACAAATTGAGAAGAAGGAGCTGAACAAGGCTGAAATGAGAAATGCAGGTCCTGGTTGGTTTGTCCTGGCTGAATGAAGGAGAAGGTTTAACATCAGAAGGGTCAAAGGAGCTGCACTGGGTTATCTGACAAAAGCAAATGAGTTTTCCTTTGAGCATTTGGGGTTTTTTTGGTCTGATAATTGTAATTTATGTCAAATATCTGTCAGGTAGCATAACAGGAAGGAAAATTTTCACAGCAAAGCTGTAAAAGCCTCCAGGTATTAAAAGTAATTCTAGATCTGCCAAACAAATATACATTGAAAGGGAGAGAAGACAAGTAGATTTTTAATAAAGTACATTTCCTGAGGAGGAAATATTTGTGACCCTTCTACAACTAGTATTACAGAGCAACTCCTTCATTCCTCTATCAGTTTAAAGCCTCAATGACAACATCCTTAGCACAAAGTCCTTATCTCAGTGCATGGACTGTTCTCAGGCTGAAGTTTGGATCCCCCAGCAGAGGATCTGCTGTCTCTGCCTCAGCCATGCCATGCACACAGCAGCAACCCCCAAAACCATGTGCAAAGGGTTAAAACCCTTCCAGTGATTCAAGGAGCAAACCCCAAAGCCTCAGCAGGACCATTGCACAGCCAAACACCCCCAGCAGCTCCCAGCTGCTACTTCAGCTCCCTCACAGCCCCTTTGCCCCCTCCCTGCCCCAAGGAAGCCAACCCACTGTCCCCTCCTTCCCCCCCCTGTTATCACCAGGCATAAGATGTGGAATGAATTCATTATGGCTAATTAAAAATTAAACCCTCCCTTGCCTTCGCTCGCTGCGTTACTCACTCTGCCTCAGCCTGTTACACTCTGCCTCATCCACATTCCCTCTGGGAGTAATTTCCTTACTTCTCTTTGGCCTTGGCATCAAGCTCTGTCATCTGGGCTGGGCAGTGCCAGCTGCAGAGCTCCCACCGCTGCTCCCAGCCGAACACCTTTGCTCCAGCTCCTCTCCCAGCAGCTCAGTCACACTCCTCTCTTCCTTCCAGCCCTGCCAGCTGCAGGGACTTCCCTCCCTCCTGCCTCTCTGCAGCCCAATCACTCCATGGAGCAGCTCCCAGTGAAGCTTTCCAAGCACAGCTGCTCTGAGGACACAACTGACCTTCATGGGTTGAGTGTGAGCTCTCAGCCCTCCCCAACACAGAGCACAGTTTTCCATGGGAAGAGGGAAACAGGAGGTGCAGAGAAAACCTTTTGCCTCTGAGCAGGTCTCGACACATCGATGCTCAACAAATAAAGGATTAACCATGTTATTTGGCAGCAGGTGCAAAGTTTGCTGTGTAGCCCACAAGAGTTTCCCTGTCAGTCCCTTCCTGGCTGACTGGCACAGCTCTGGGCTGGGATTTTTGGGGTTAGCTGGATGTTTGTCCTGTACAACCTATCATCAGGCTGTGCCATGAGGTTTGCTGAGACCACTGCCCAACCAGGCCAACCCCAGAACCTTCAGAGCATCTAGGAAGACTAAACTGGACTGAGCAATCAGCCTGTGTTGGTGACTCAGTCCTGCCATGGAGGTCTTGCAGAGTTCTCCCTGGAAGTTTTCCTACAGCCTATGGCAAGAGAAAGTCATCATCAGACACCAAGAAACCATAAACCTTTGGATTTTAGTATCTTGTTGGAGAAAAAAGGAAGCTGGTTTGACCCTGGAGTTCCATTGTCATCTGCTCTGTCAAGGCTTCATGAACATGCAAGTGAGATGTCACCCCAGTCACAGCTCCCAAGACATTTCTTTGTTGAAGTCCAAAAGTTCCATTAGCCAGGAGAGAAGGAAAGGAGAACATTAGGAACACACAGGGATGGAGGATACAAGTGGCTCTTACCGCTGCAGGTGAATTGTCCAAGGGAAGCCCATCAGATGTTTCTGCCCCAGGAAGCTTTGGCAATGAGTCGTTTGTGACTGAATTGCAGCAGTTGTGTACCTTATAAAAAGATTATTTCCCAATCATTATCCCTTCATTTAGCCTCTGGAAACGCACTACAGTTGATAGAAATTGAATGGTTTGGGTTGGAAGAGACCTTAAAGCTCATCTCATTCCAACCCCTGCCATGGGCAGGAGATGCCACATGGAATAAACCTCTAGCTGCTAACACATCTACCACTACAGCCACTCCAACAAAAGTTACCTGGGTGTCCATCTTGGCTGATGTTAGTCAGCTGTTATCAATTATTCCAGGTAAACCATCCAAAAGGTGCTTTGAACCTGGTTCAGGTCCCTGGTCACACTGTGCAGCTGTGGCAGGAGGCAACGTCCTCACCCCAATTGAGTACCTTAAATAATTTACTGTGTGCCAGAGACTTTGTCCCATGGCACTTGCATACACTTAGTGGGCCACTTTTCCAAGATAAGAACTAGAAACTAGATCTTCCTTGAGATTATGTTGCACCAGGGCCCTTTGATGGGTCAGTGTGAGCGTTGTGTGTTCCTTATAAACCACCCAAAGAAGGGAAGACATCCAAGGGCTGCACCAAACCTGTCCCTGTGCCACCACAGAGCAGGTGGTGCTCACCTGCTTGCCCAGAAACCACAATGTTGGAGGCTGTAGGAGCTGAGTGGAGCTGGAAGCCTGAAGGTTAATAATGCATATTGGTTATAGGATCTCCCTTCCCAGGCTGAGGCTAAGACATGCTTAAAAATTAACAGTGCAGATATCCCACAAAGGAGGAGCAGGTGCTAAGACTACACATTAATCTTTCATGTGATTCCAACTCCCATCCTGAATTTTACCAACTTCCCTGCAGTGCTGCAGCTCCGTGGTCACTGGGGCACAGCAGTGGGCACACACTCACCCTGGGGAAAAGGGAATCAAACCAGGGTTATAATGGACTCTCTCACATACATATTGAGCTCTGCCTTTTTCTTCTCCAGGGTCCTGACGTGCTGTAACCAGATCTGGGCTGAGACTGTCCTACCTCGCTGGCATCTGTGCTGTGCTGGCCTCGAGCTCAGTGTTGGCTGGTGAAAAACTATCCCTCGAGCTTCAAGCAGTTTGTGCAGCTGCTTAAATCAAGAGAGGACAGGGAAAACATTTGTTAAATTCCACCAGGATCGAGCTCATTCCTTCCCTGTTACACAGCCTGTGATGCACCTGAAGGGTGGGTGAATATTATGGGGGTGTCTGGGAACTCAGCACAGCTCTGCAGAATGGAGAGGTGAGTGAGCAGCAGCAAAGGGTCAGGCTAACAGTCCCATGGAGGAACCTCTGGAGCTCCTGGGGAATGCAGATCAACACTGCCAAGTCACTCAGCTAAGATCTTTGGCACCTTCCAGCGAAGGGAGAGGAAAATGTAGAACATAACATGATGCAATACAGAAATGAAATGCATAGAAATGTGTATTATTGACTTCAGGGCAGAGACACTGAGGAGAACCCATCAATCAGCAATGAGTGGTGCTGAGGGTAGCACTGAGTGTCACAAGAGGTGCAAAGCAAAGTGAGCTCAGGCCCAGTCAAACCCTTATAAGTAACTGCTGCACTGATCCCTCCCAACCTCTTATTTTGCTCTCAGAAGTTTTGTGTCCATCCTCACTCCAAAAACCACTGTACTTTGACACACAAGTAGGATCTTTCCCAGCCTGACCTGCTGGATGTGCCATGGTGCTGTTTCCTTGCCCACCAAACCAGCTCTGCTCTTCTCTCCATTACAACTCGAAGTTGTCACCAGCTAAAACAAAACACCAAACAGATCTTTCCATGCCATCGATGGAAAGAGGATTCCTTAGGGAATGCTGAGGAATTGTTTTGCACAGAGGAGGAATCCCAGAGTCATTGAGGTTGTAAAAGACCTCCAAGACCATCAAGTCCAACCTGTGACCCATCACCACCTGCTCAGCTAGAGCAGAGCACTGAGTGCCATGTCCAGTTGTTCCTTGGACACCTCCAGGGATGGTGACTCCACCACCTCCCTGGGCAGCACATTCCAATGCCTAACAGCCCTTCAGGGAAGAAAGCACGGGAAAAACAAGCATGGAATTAAAAGAGAGAAGGAAATAATGTCCTTTGCTGCCAAGTGCAAAATGACAACGAATTTTGCACTTGGGGGTTGAGGTGCTATGATGTGCAGAGACAGCAACAGAGCTCTTAAAACACCCTGCAGCTCAGGCCTGAGGATTTATCCCAGATTCCTGCTTTGGTGCAGCACCCACTGTGGGGAAAACAGAGCTGGGAATGTTGCACTGGGTTCCCACCTGCACAGGGAGCTCATTTTTACAGAGCAAACCAAGAGGTCACCCAGGAAAGCATTGTGTCCTGTCCTCGTGCCCACCCTGCCAGCACAGCACCCAGCCTGGCTCAGGGGGCTGTGCCTGCAGCTGGCAGAGGCTCCTTGCTGCCCCTCTGTGCGTGGGGAGATCACCTTCAGTGCTCATTTCTTGCCGCAGTTCGGGTTCCTGCCTCCCTGTGACATGATGAATGACTTTTAAGTAACATAATATCTGGTTTCCTCCTCTTTCACACACCCATTTCATTGCCACTTGTCTTCAGTGACCAGCCCTGAGAGGATTGTTTGCAGCCAGGAGGGGAAGAGAAATCCTTTCCCTCGTGCCCAACCTCCCCTCGTTCACATGTAATGGAATTCTTGTTGAGATGTTATCAATTATTCACCCCTCTGCTCAGTAATTCCAAACATCCCGAGGGATGAGTGGCACTGCTCTGCTGCTGGGGAGATCCCAGGTACTGTAGGTTTCCTTTTTAACCTGTTCTCCAGCTACCTGCACAGGGAATTGGATACATGTGTCCTGGACATGGAATTAGAGAAGGAAGCAGGGAAAGTAGCCCAGGTGTGTCAGGAGGTAGCACAGGACAGATCCATCAGCTCCAGATCCAAGTCTCTGCCATCACTGCTGGGAACAGCAGTGGGAACAAAGGGCTCTCCTTTCAAACCAGCCCTCAGAGCTCTCTTCCAGCCTGTTTTAACATTTGAAAAGAGTGTTCTTTGGCTAAAGAAATCCTTGACATCCTTTGGTTATAACCCACATTCTGTCTCAGCCAGGTAAGGGGAAACAAATGGAGCAGAGGGAAAACCAACCCAGAGGGAACAGGAGATAATGTGATCCTGGTAAAGTATAGGGAAACCACGACCTGCTTAAAAACCCTCTGAAAAGAGGCTGTTACAAACAGGGCTAAAAATGTTATATTTTGGTAATGCCTTTTACTTCAACTAAGAACATTTGGAGGAGAAATGATACCATTCCCCACACTCCCATTTTCTCTCTAGGACAAGGAACATTCTGCTCTCCAGACCTGTGTCCTGCAAACCTCTGCTCTGGCTCTTCCCTTCCTCTCCCTAGGTCTGGTTTCTCTCCCTGATAACCTCCATCCCTCTCACCCATTCCCATAGTTTTCCACCTGTCTGAGCTCCTCCCTCTCCAGCTTCCTAGCACTGCCCTTCCTGAACTCACAGGGAGGAAGATGAGGTGGTTTGAGGAGCTCTGCAAAGTGGAATATATTCCCTACTGTTGATCTGAAATATTGATGGGAAAAAAAAGCCAAGTGGAATGTGCCAGCTGGAAAGGATGGTCAGTCCCCATGGAAGAATGAAGGCAGAGCAGGTCTTTGAACTGGGATCATAGGTCATGGGGTCACAGGATGGTTTGGGTTGGAAAGGACCTTAGAGATCACCTAATTCCATGGGCAGGGACACCTCCCACTGGAAGGTGTTGGCACCTGTGTCCATAAATAACAATGCTGAGGGAAAAGGCTGAGACTCAGCACAGAGTGGCAGAGAAGAGAGGACTCACTCAGGTGTTACTCTACAGGTGTAACCAGTTTCAGAGGAGGCTGCAGAGGCAGCTGGGAGAGGTGAGGCACAACTGGCTCTTGGGCTGGGAAGGATGTGGCCACACAGGCCAAGGAAAGCAGTTGGAAAAGTGCAGGGACTCCACAAACATTGGGCAATCCTTGCTCAGTTTCTCCAGGACAATCCTAGCCTGTAGGCTTGGTGTCATAGGATTCCCATGATTAATTAGCTGTTAATTAAACACACCTGTGTAATCACCAATCCAAGCTGCCTGAGCTCCTAAAGGTGGAGATCCTGCTGCTCCAAACTGAGGGATTCTTGTCTTGGATTGGGGGAAATGTCCAGTTTGGTGTGTTACAGCTCAGAGGGAAGTGCTGTAGTTCCTTTGCTTGCCCTTCAAGCAAAGCTGAAGAGAAACCTACAGTAAATGCAAGTATATTAAAGGGAATATCCTTTGGAATATGTATGTCACCTCAGCTGTATGAAGGGAACTTTGCTTTGGAAAACCCAATATTGAATCAAAGCCTTTTGTCATTAGGAAACTTGGTTCCAGGATCTTTAACCCAAAGAGGAACATTGTGATGGATTAAGGACTTTGATAACTCTGGCAAAGGCAAAGATTCAGTGGGAACTGCCTTGGTCTCACAGCCCAGAGCTGCTGCCAACACAGGGCACAGGGAATGGTTTGACAGCCTCTAGTGTAGCTGAAGACCACTCCAGTCAGGTTGGTGAGACCACTTCCTTCTCCAGCACAGACAGGTCTGGTCTTTCCCAAGGGAAATCCAACCCATGACCATAATGCTTAGAACAGGAGGGTTCAATTCCTGCTTTTTCCAGGGATGTCTGCATGGAAAATCACCACCTGACAGTGGTAGAAGCTCTGAATGAAGCAGGGAAATGTTGAGGTGTGGAGAGATGCCTTAATCTGGAATTCTGAGCAAAACCTAGGGTTGAATTCCTCAGGAATCTGAGGAAAACTTTCAGGAGTTTCTTCTATTTGCTGCAAATCTGTTTGAAACTCCCTTAATCACTGCACATGAATCTTTCACAGTCTGAGCTTCTTCCAGAGTTTTTCATCCCCTCCCTGTGCCCACGTTGGGATTTGGGGTATGGAAGTGCAGTGAAAAGGTCCAAGAGGTGCAGGATAAGGTCAGTCCTGAATTAAACACACATCCTCATGTTCCAGGCAAGCTGGAACCAACATAGAGCCCAAACCAGCTCCACAATGCCAAAAGCAAAGCCTGGAAACAAATCCTGTTGTTCCATGAAGCCTAAAGTAGAATTTGACTCTGTCGTAGCAGTGGCTATGAACTATCTGCATTAAATGCTGTTTAATTTACCTCTAGAACTATAGGGCCCAATTAAAAATAATGAGGCCTGTCTCCAACTGTCAGGGCCAATTAGGGATAATGGGAAGTGATAGCTCCTGGAATAGGTTCATTTTGGCCTGACAGACGAACTGGGGCAGGGGTCCTGGCAGGGGTCACCGGGATAGACCCAGCAACAAAACCTGGGTCACTCAGGCTTAAGGAGCCTTAAGGAACCTAGTTATTAAATAAGGAAGTAGGGAGGAAATCAAATCCAAAGGCACATGAATAACCCCAGCAGATTCCTTTTTTTTTTTTCCCCCTGCGATGTGTCCATGTATATCACAGCTCATCGAAGCTCACACTGCCCATTCTGAAGCAAAATACACAACACATAAAGGCTAAACCTATTGGCAAGAGCAAAGAGAAAGTAGGAAAAGAAGTGTCTGAATTCA
>NW_008690149.1:0-7433 GCF_000695815.1 Acanthisitta chloris | reverse complement strand
CCGCAAAGATTGTGGCAAAATCATAGACAAGACCAAAGGAAAAGTAGGAAAAGAAGTGCCCAAATTCATATCCCAGAGCTAATTGTCAAGAGTTTAGCAGAGTCAATATTTTCCTTAGGAATGTTGCAAAGATTATGGCAAAATCATTGAGTTTTTATTTTATACGAGTGCTAAAAATGTAAACCCAAGAAAGGTAATTTGAATGTGGTAAGAAACCAAAGTGCATTGCTGGAGGTTCCATGGGATGAATCGATTGTTTCCAGCTCAGCCTCAGCAAGAAAAATAGGCAAAACTTGCCATGTTTTCCTTTCAAAACCCTCATGGAACAGGCAGAGAAGCTCAGAGCTGAAACCATTCCCCCTTGAGGAGACACAGAGGGCTGACACAGCCCCCGACAACTTTTAGGCACTAGACAGTAGCTGTCACGTTCGATGAGCAATTAACCTTGAGCAGGGAGGGAGATGTGGAGCTGTTGCCTATTTCTCCAGGCAGGATGACAGACACAGGCTGTGAGCTCACTGGGCACTGCTGGAATGGGAACCTCTCCCAGCTGTGTCAGCAGCGATGACTCCAGGGCTGGCGTTGGGCAAGGCTGACACTCCAGGCCTTGCCTCGCCTTTTGTTTCTCTCTGAAGACACTTTTTTAATCTAATGATATCTTTCTCAATGCCTAACGATGCTGGTGCAACGTGCTGCCCCTGGCACTCTATCCCTGCTCCCCTCCCCCCGGCACAGCCTCGCGCTCTGCATTCCAAATCTGCTGTCTGAGGGCAGAAAGGACAGTTCAGCAGCTCCTGAGCTTCTCCCCAGGGCAACCTGCTCTGAAAGAATCTGCTAGTTTATCATTTGTCCTGTTGTTTTTCCCCATCCTTCCCTTCTGGCTCACCAAGAACCTCACGAGGTGACTCTGAGCAACAAACCTTGCTAAAATTCATCACAGGTTTACAAAGGACCAAGATTATTCTCTTCCTCCAGTGTCTTCTCATGGTTGAAAACTCTGAGACACACATCATCCCAGGTCTGGGTGAAACCTTTGATTTGACCCAATGGGTCAACATAGGCAGGAAGATCAGATGGGAATCAACATAGGCAGGAAAATCTTTGGAGCCTAAGCTATTACTCTCTGTGCATTGGTGTAAAACTCAGAACAGGGAATAGATTTCAATTAGAATCCTCAGCTATGATCTAGCTTTAAAAAAATAACATAAATGTATGTATATTTCCTCCAGTCTGAAGGATATCCAGGTCATGCCATCCAGCACTGGGAGAAACAGGAGCACTGAGGATTTGGAGGAATCTGAGATCTGCAGCAGGTGTTACCTCCACTCAGCACAAAAACTGCTCTTAGGATGCACCAGGAGTGTTCCTGGTGGGAATTCAGGTCTGTGAGTACAATGTCCCATCCCTGGAAGTATCCAAGGTGAGTTTGGACAGAGCTTAGAGCAACCTGGGCTAGAGGAAGGTGTCCCTGCCTATGGCATGGGGTGGATGAAATGAGCTTTAAGGTCCTTCCACCCCAACCCACTCCATGATTCTACAAGCACAAGGACATATGTGCTTAAGAAAACTCTTCTGATTACTTCCTATCTGAAAATGTTAAGTTTGTAGGATTATCAGCTGAAGTGGTTTAAACTGTACTGAAGACAGTTACAATCATGAGACAGTTACAACCATGAAGCAACAGCTCTGGCAAGTTGTGAAAGTGTCATGGGTGTGACACAGCCCAGGAAAATCAGATTTGATGGAGGAGCTCCGTGCCCACACGACACTGAACCATTCCCATGCCACCTGAGGGCACAGTGCCATCACCCAACCCTCCCTAGTGTTTAGCCACTTGGCACACAGAAGGACACAGAGCATTGAGTCAGTGCTGGAACACAACTGGCCACCAGGAAGGATGAGAACGTGTACCTCAGCCTGAGCTTTGCCAGGGGGAACATCCTGATGCTGAGCAGAAGAAAATCAAATCACTTCTCCATGCAGTTTGGCACAAAACTCCTGTGTTTATAGAGCACGAAAGAAAGCAAAGCCAAACAGCACCTGGTAGATTTTCATTGCTATCTATCAAACCCTACCTAGAAGATAGTTGTATTTATGGCTAGTTCTGCCTCTCTCATGAAACAAGAGCTTCTTTTGCCTTCAGTGGCCAGGACTAAGCTCTTGGTTTCTTTGGCTTTCACAAGAAAATCAGCTCAGTGTGGCTCGAGGGTAGAACCTCCCTGGAAGGGCTTGGGATGAGCACACTGACTTCCCTCAGCAGGTGCATCCTCACATCGATTCCCAGTGCTCACAATGCCCTAAATTTGGTGTAAAGAGGGAGATGTTTCCATCCCTTCAAGCTGAAAACTGTCACCACCAGCAGCATCAGACATTTCTCTTCCACTGCTGCTTGGAAAGACCCCAAAACACAAAGCAGCTCAGCAGGCAGCCCAAGAATTCCCCCCTCGGCCTCTCCTCAGGAAGAAAGAACCTTATGGAAGGAAGAGAAAGAGACACATCATTCCTGTTGAGGACACAGGAGATTTTTGCTGTTGAGTGGCTCTTGGGGTGCCCAGGAGCACATGGCAGTGCTGGGCACGTCCCAGCATTGCTCACTCCCTGATTACTGCAGCACAAACTGCCCAACCATCAGTTTATTCTCCTGTGACAGTAACCCAGGGAACAAATCTATGATGACACTGTTGCATGCATTCGTGAACTTCGTGGCCTTGTAGGTCACTGGACAAATCTCTCTAAACTGAACTGTTGACAGTTCTTTGCAGGGTTCCCCCCAGGAAACTCAAGGTTAATTGACCATTCTTTCAAACCATGAAATGCTTTTGAAAATGTTAGTTTTAAGTCTCGGAGCCTAAAAAGCTGCTGAAACAGCCTGTCTGTGCTGGGGTGTCTTCTAATTGCTCCAGGGAAGAGTTTTGGCCAGGGGAGGTGCAGAAATGGTTTAATTAGACTTGTGTGTCGTGTCAGCATCAACCAACATTCCCTCACTTGTGACGTGGTTTGGGGCAGAGAGGCTGAGGGAACAGTTCCTGCTGCTCAGGGTGGAGCTGACGACTTCTTGAGGATGTTAATTGGATGATGGTCTCATTAAGGGAAGGGATTTTAACTTCCCCTCTTGGATCCTTAGAAGAAAACCTCCCCACACACACGTGTTTGTCTTTGCTCCTGTGGATGTTCTCAGTGACTGCAAAGGAATGAGCAGGGTTGGTGTCCTCAGGATGTTCCACTTGGGAAGTTATGCAGCACCAGGAATCCCAGGAAACACCCAATGTTCCTGAGTGATTGGCAGGAAAGGAGATTTGCTTCTGTGAAGGAAACCAAACCTTCTGTCACAGGTTCTGAAAGGCCTTTATGACACACTTTGAGTGCTCCCCTGACATCCCATGGGGCTTCTTTTCACCTGAGATCAAATGTGTCTGTGCACACCCTGAAAATATTGCAGAAACCAAGAAAAACTGGTATTTCTCATCAACACTTCTCCAGAAACCTTGAGGAAAGCTCGACTTGGGTATTTCTAGTCATGGCTAATGGGGCTAATGAGATCAAGGAGATTGAGCTCTGCAAAATATCAAACCCCAGACTAGTCCTTGGCACTCTCTAACTGTTGTCACTGTGTTTCTAGGTAAGAAAGAGCAGTTTAAACCTGGCCAGATTGTGGTCTTAAGCCAATGCTGATCTCTGTGTGGCTCAGGGTTGACTGGGCAAGCTGAATTCCCTTGCTGGGAAGCAAAATGGGCCACTGGAGGTTGTGCTCCAGGTTTCCATCCCTGTGTGAAGCAACATGGGCTGAAGGTTGAGCTGTGCCTCCAACTGAGGCCACCAACACCCCCAGAGATGAACCTCCCAAAGTCCTTACATAGTCAGTCTCTGATTCTACAATTCGATGAAGACAATTTTCTCCCTGAGGAACAGAGAGCAGCAGGAGTTAGTTTTAGCAACAAGAGCAGTGAGTGATGTCAGATTCTTACAGGAATCACAATTTGTTGGTGTTTGCTGCCTAAAGATGCTACAAAATGCAACCACAGCCTCAACAAAAAGGATTAGGAAAACACTAATTGCCTCAGGGAGTATAAAGGGGATTGTAAAGAGAGTCAAAAAAAGCAATTTTCCCTCTGTTTGTGCTCTACATGAAAAAACTTTCCAGCAGCAAAGGCATTTTTAGAGTGCAGCTTTGCCTGCACAAGGCAGGACCAGCCCCTCCGGTGTGTCCTCCTCACCTTAGCCATGAGGAAAGGCTTTTTGTCCGTTACATCCATGCATGTAATCAGGGATTGTGCCTTTTGTCACACTCAGAGCCACCATCTGTATCCTCCCAAGTGGCCCAGCTGAGTGCTAACCCCCCAGCCCCGTGGGATTAATCTGCAATTTCACACCAAATGATTTTTCACTATCATTTGTTGCCATACAGTAGGCCCCAAATCACACAAACGGTTGGGGCTGTCACATGGGGATAAAAGGAGGAAGCTTGTAAAGTTTCCTGCATTTCAAAATGGGTTGGACAGAATCCACTGGCACATGAGGTTTCAGTCAGAGATGACTGCACATGGCCTGGGAAAAAAAAAAAAAAAGCCTGTGGGGGATTGAAATAGCTGCTCTTTATTTCAGGGAGAGGGGAAGAATCCAGACCCAAATCTGTGCACTGGGAGGAGGGAGAGGTGTAACATCACTCCCATCTTCATCAAGGTCTGGGGGTGAGGAAGTTGCTGTTTGAAATGTCAGTAGAATGTGTGGGGTTTGCAGGGAGGGCTGAATGGTGAATAAAGAAAGGAGGAGCTGAGGAATCCTCTCCTTCCCCTAACACAAACTGGCTGGAAGTGTGCAGGGAAATGAGTCCTGGAAAGCACTGGATGCTGTTAGAAGCACCAAACAGAGGGTACTGATCACAGTTCCCATCGTTTTCTGCACACATTTAGATCCTCAGCTGAAGAAGGATGAAAACTCGAGACAGAAAAGTTGCCCAGGGAGGAGGAGGAGGATTGAGGGCAGGACACATCACTGTCCTTCACAAAAAGGATGAGGAGTTAACACAAAGCTGCTTTGCAGCAGGTTCATCACAGACACCACGAGGCCCAAACTGCTCTGAGCTGGGAAAATACTGAGATTTTACAGCCTGACTACACAGAGGTCACCAAAGCCTTGCAGAGCTTTCCTAAATCTCTCCCTTTGAGGCTTCCTCAGCTCTGCCTTGTTTAGTTTGTCCCACTTGTCTCCTAAAACACACTTGAGAGCATGGAAAATAACCCAAACTTGCTTTCTGATGACCTCAGCTGGTGGCAAAATGAATTCAGTTGCTACAGTTTAAGTGAAAGTCTATAGAAACTCAAGGTGTTTTAGGGGATTCACACAGCAGAAAGTCAGTGTCTTTACAAACCAAATCCCTCTTTTCCCTCTGTTTTGTTGCAGCATTGCTTTGCTAAAAACTAGCTACTCCAAAGGAAGGAAGAAATTCATTGCTGAGCATTGTGTTATTTTAAAGGCCACATGTGATTTGACATGGCAGCAAATAAACTAGATAGAAATTGGGTGAATAGAAACACCTAAAGCTTTTCTCTGCTGATATTCCCTTTAGAAATAACTTCAGCTGTGGCAGGTGAACTTCTCCATTCCTTAACTTAGGCAAAGCTATAAATGCAAGAAGCAATTGTCCTATGTCCGTATTTCCAAGGACCTGGAGTGACAGGACACTGGGAATGGGTTCCCACAGCCAGAGGGCAGGGTTAGATGAGATATTGGGAAGGAATTGTTCCCTGTGAGGTGCTGAGGCTCTGGCACAGGTTGCTCAGAGCAGCTGTGGCTGCTCCATCCCTGGGAGTGTCCCAGGCCAGGTTGGATGGGGCTTGGAGCCACCTGGGCTGGTGGGAGGTGTCCCTGCCCATGGCAGGGAGTGGGATGAAATAATCTGTAAGGTCAAGGACTCATCATCCCTCTACTCCCCACTGCACTGTTGGACTAACCTCATTGGGAAAACTAACAACAACTAACCAGAACTTTCCTTGTTGCAACTTGCTGAACTCTTCCAAGTGTTTGGAGAACTAAGCTCTTGATCCCTGCACATTTCAGCCTAAGCTGTCCCAGTGAGCTGGCTGGGCAGGAGCCACTCTCTGCCCCTCACCTGGTGGGATGTGGCTTTTCCAGGCAGGAGGTACCAAATCACCTGAGCTGGAGGAACGAATCCCTGCATGGGATGGATTGCTGAAGGAAACCAGTCAGGCAGAAGGCTCAGCACAATGGCTTGAACAGGCTCCAAGGAAGTTCCAAAGAAATAGTGTGTTGTAGGCTTAACCCTCCTGCAAATATCCAGCTCCAGTTTCAGAACGTTTTTCAAGTTACAAGGTAAGGATAGAACAACTGTAAGAGTATCTTGGAACAAGTTACAACCCAACATAGCTCTGTAATTAAGGCAACACTTGCAACTGTGCAAACTCCATGCCTTAGGATCTGGCAGTGCTATGACTTTTCCTCTTATTTTGGTTCTCCAGACCTGCCTGGTATAGTTCTGGGTGTATAGAAGTATTGACTATCTCCACTTTTAGTGTCAGTAACTAACCAAGAGAGATTTGATGCTCATCAAAGTGAACAGATTCTCATTAAGAGCAGAAAAAGAGATGTCTGTGTTCACATTTCATCCTCTCCATACTCTGTGGTAAACTGTCAAGCACAGGGAAATAAATTTCTCCTGAATCCTCTAGGTTTCCATTGTGCAAGGAGATCTGAAGTATTTCCACATGTGAGCTTTGCTATGCAGAGCCCAAACGACCTGGTGCCATCACTGACTTCAAACTGCTTCTACCTGAAGTGGCCAGGAAGGTTGGTCCCTGTTTTGATGGTGGGTTGTTTGGTGATGGATTATTTGGTGATGGGTTATTTGATGATGGACTTACAGGAAAACAATCTGGTCTCAAGAAAAGACCTGTCCAGCCCAGGCCAATATTACTTGGGGCTGGATCTCTGCTGATGTGGGGTTTGACCTTGGCTCAGCTGTTTCATCCATGTCTCTCTGGTTCTTGGAGGTAACACTGAGCTCACTCCTTGGCTGCCAGACTTTATCTGATGGCTGAACTTCAAAATCCTCGGGTGAAAGGAGATAGAATGATGGTGATCAGAATGAATTACTTTCTCTCCTATTTAGAGAATCACAGAATCATTAAGGTTGGACAAGACTTTTAAGATCATCGAGTCCAACTGTCAACCCAACACCAAGTGTCACATCTCCAAGTTTTTTGAACATTTCTCGAATTTTTTGAAACATTCCCAGGGATGGTAATCCCCCCCCCTCCCGGGCCAGCCTGTGCCAGGGCAGGACAAGCCTTTCCATGCAGGAATTTTCCCTGCTAACCCTTCCTGCCGGGAGGGGAGGGCTGCGGCAGCTCCCGAGCTGCTCCCGGGCAGCTTTCCACGGCCAGCCCGGAGCGGGGACAGGCGGGGACAGGGGCACC
>NW_008690148.1:0-787 GCF_000695815.1 Acanthisitta chloris | reverse complement strand
GAGGAGGTGGAGTGTGTCCATAGATGGGAGAAGTTCACTCAGGGCTGCTCTGGCTATTCTTAGCAGAAATGTCCAGGCCTGAAACCAGACCTTCCTCCCGACTCCCAGGTATCATTTCTGTCATTCCCAGGGCCAAAAGCAGCTGCTCACAACCACAACACACAGCTCAGAGGTTCTGATCACAGGCACAACACACTCTCACAAGCTTCTCACTCCCACAGCAAAGCTCAGGACATAAGGACAGGTTTGGATACAATCCCTGTGCTGTGCCCAGACAAAGCAAGAAGGGAGAGAAATAACAGCAGATCCCAGGGACATCCCACTCTTTGTGAGCTTGGCTCAGTGAGAGAAGCTCAGGAAAGGAGGAAGGATGGGAATTCATTGTCACATTGCCCTTCTGACAGAAACGCTCTGTGTGCTGGAGCCTCACAGATCTGGAAGTGGCCTCAGCATGGAGAAGGGAGAAAAACTAAGGGTTTTTTTGCATTTTCATTTTTGCTTTTGCTTTTGCTTGTGCCCAATTCCGTGAGTACATCAGAATCTGGTAGGAGCAGAGGGAGGTGCTTGGGGCGTTTCTGTGTGTCCCCTGGGCCAGGGGGAGCAACAACTGCTAGGGACACTGGAGGGGACAAAAATAATCCCTGGGACAAGGGAGGGGTCTGGATCCAGGCACAGACATTCCTCTTATAAATACCCCAAGTAGAGCTGATGTAGCTCCTGTCTCAGGACACTCAACAGCCCCTCAATCACCTTACTGCCTTGAGGGTCCCAGAACTGCCCCCAGGAC
>NW_008690147.1:0-1559 GCF_000695815.1 Acanthisitta chloris | reverse complement strand
CTGCCCAGCCACGGCCCCTGGAGCTCGAGGGAATGAAGATATCTGTGTTGCTGCTTGGCAGGGGATTTTGGCAGGGAGCTGCTCCTGCAGCTTTGCATGCTTTGTTTATTACCGGTAACCATGGGTGGTCAGGCGGCTCTGGTACAGGATGCTGACATGTCTGAAGAGATGCTGACAGATGCTGTGGAGTGAGCTAGTCGGTCTCTGGTGGCGTGCAGTGTTGAGTGTGGCACTGCAGCTCATATAAAGAGGACAAGTGTTTCTTCATAATGTTCTCCTATTGAGGGCCATTTGGACTTCCAAAATCGTGAAAAGATGTTGGTAGGTAAGTAGTTCTAGAGAACTGAGTGTTGTGGACTTAAATAAAGTCCATTCTTCAGAAAGAGCACTTGAATAATGAAGCTAAGTTCCTACTGGTCTCTTTTGCAGGATTTTGACTGGAAATATATTAAATACATTCCTACCTGGCAGTGCCCTATGGGAAGGAATTTTGCATCTTTGTGACTCACAAGACCAGTCACTTCATACTCTTCTGCCTGGGTCCCATCTGTCTTCCCAAAGCTGCTGAGAGCCATGGACTGTCAAATGGTCATCTCGTGACTCAGTTGTATGCTGATGGCATAAATCCTGGTGCCTTCAGCTTTCCTGAGGAAGCAGACTTTGGCCTTCTAGGGCAATGGTAAGGATTCTGCTGGCATGGTTGTTTTTATTGGAGACACACACACACGCTTCCATGTATTTATTTTCTGTCCCCAGCCAGCTTATTTGCTAATAAAAATGTTGTGTTTTGACTTTAAAAGTTTTGTGGCCTTCTAGTATTGCTCATGCTATTCCTTATTTCCCTGTGAATGTGGATGGCTAACTTTGCTAGGAAGTTTTTTTGCCCTCAAATCCAGATGATCTAAACTGTGATAACCATACTCCATAATTTGGTCAGTAGTTCTAAGAATAATAGACCTAAAAAGGGAACAAACGAGTTAAAATAAGGCCTTTTATGAGGCTTTTCCTAAAATAATATTTACTAGCTCTGCCCTTTTGTGCTTCACCCCTACTTTTTTTAAGGAAGCCTGTGAACTGCTGTCCCACTGAACTTGAAGCTCTCATCCCTAAAATAACGGGAAAGGGATCAAGATCTGTGTTATTTTAAAGGTTAAAAGAAATGTGTTTAGAATCTCTGTTGCCTTGTGAGTTTTGGGGGTTTTTTTTTGCTTTGAGGTAGGAGTTTAAAAGTGTCACTAAGAGGCGTCACAGTAAAAAAAACAACCCAAAACCCTCCAACTTTTTCACAGTGGGAACAGATTAATAAAGGGGAAATTTAGGCTAGATATTGGGAAGAAGTTTTCCCTGTGAGGGTGGTAAGACACTGGCACAGTTTGCCCAGGGAGGCTGTGGCTGCCCCAGCCCTGGCAGTGTTCTGAGCCAGGCTGGATGAGCCTTGAGGAACCTGCTGTGGCGGGAGGTGTCCCTGCCCAGGGCAGGGGCTGGGGATGGATGATCTCTAACCTCCAGCCCAACCCCTATAATTCCGTGCTGACTCTCTGAGCCGATTCGGGTCGCGC
>NW_008690146.1:0-449 GCF_000695815.1 Acanthisitta chloris | reverse complement strand
GGGATGGCATGGCATGGCATGGCATGGTTGACTCACAGCTGGGTAGAGCTGCATCACCAGCAGCCCCCCGCGGGCGAGGGGCACAGCACCACTGGTGCTGATCAGCCTGGCCACGTTCTGGTGCTCCATGAGGGGCAGGGACAGCACGGCACGCTCGGCCGCAAAGCGCCCGCTGGCACCCGCACGGAACGCCTTGATGGCCACCGGGCGACGGCGCAGGGTGCCCTGCCACACCGCAGAGAAACGCCCCGACTGCAGCACCTACGGACACCCAGTGAGACCAGTGAGACCAGTGAGACCCAGTGACACCCCCAGACCCACAGCTCAGAGCTGGCACTGGGGGCACAGCACCAGGGGCATCATCTTCAGGGGGTCCCCAGGCACCCATGGGTGTCCCCACCCCAAGGACCCCATTCCCAGGTCTCCCCAGTCCTCCCAGTCCTCCCAGT
>NW_008690145.1:0-1595 GCF_000695815.1 Acanthisitta chloris | reverse complement strand
AAATATGTGATACTGAAAGGTGCAGGGAAAGTGTGTTGGAATACCTGGTCACCTACCTCAAGGATGATGATTCTATGTTGACTGAGAAGGGCAGAAATAATGTTGTTCAGACTGGTAGCTGTATAGTATGTCAGGTTCACTTAGTGTTGGCAGTCATGCTGTGACTGACAGGTGCTCAGAACTGGTGTATGTCAGCAGAGAATCAAACTAGGGGCTAATCACCCATGTCCCCCTTCCCTGTGCTGGCACTTCAACTGCTGCAGGCTGGTCAGGGCTGCCTGCACTGTTGCTGTCTATATTTTGGCTATGAAGAGGACTGCACTTTCCAAAGTTATTAACTTAGCACTTTTCACAAGCTCTAGCTTATCTCAAAATGTATAGGGGGTTTTTATGAAGCATTTTCCTTTGAAATGTTTAACCAACAGAAAAATAAGCCTAAGGCCATACTAAAAAATATCTGCAGTTAAATACTCAAGGTGGCTCTTAACGTGTGTGAGTTATCAGTTCGTGTGCAGACTTGAAATCTGAATGGCACACTGTGCTCAGGCAGAGCTGTGTGACAACAGGAGCTCTGTCTCTTTGTAGCAATGTTCCTACCTGTTGCCATTGCCAGGACTGGGGCAAACTAGCAAAACCTGGCCTAGCTCCCTGTGCTGCTGGACACTGGGCTTGTTTAGTTCAACTTTTACAGAATAAACAAGCAAAATAATAACAAAAAAACCCAACAAAGCCAAACAAACCCAAACCTGTAACAGAAACAGAGAAATGAAAGTTACAATTACTGGCAAAAAGTAAGTTGCAGACAATCAGAAATACAACTTACTTGCTTTTGACTTAAAAGACTGAAGGAAGAACAGCTTCATTTCGCACACAGTAGGTGTGCAAAACTTGCTTGCAGAACTGCTCGTGCTATAAGCAATCAGTGATCCAGGCTGCTCTATAATACTTTTAAAGTGCTTATCTCAGAAGCCTCTGCATTACAGGGGATGCATGTGAATTTTCTCCCTCCGCTGTTCTGGTGTCAACAGGTAGGAAGCAGATTTTTTTTTTTCCCGATGCTAGGGACTAGTTAGAAAGAATTTAGCAGAGAACAGTGGGAATTTAGAACAACAAGCCAGATCAACAGATTAAAGAAGCAAATATGACATAACTTGTTTAAGATTATTGTAACAGAAAGCCTGACAGTAAGTTGACACATTGTGAAGATGTTTAACTCCATACCAAGAGAGAGAAAAACAAAAAACAAACAAGAGAGGGAATGTGCGCTATTACATTGGGATTTTAATTTTTCATTGTTTCCCTCTATTAGCTCTCTCTTCTTTCCAGCTGCAGTTCAAGGCAGGGGGTTGGATTTTCATCTGCCACTTTGCCTGTAAAACCATTGGAATTCTTGTGGTGACATTCATGTGTACATATGGAAAGAATGAGGCCCTTGGAGGTGAATGCTTTTAAAGGATTTAAAAGTGGTATTGCAAATAGCAATAGCAACTGGATGCAACAAGGAGAAGACTTTAGCACTGTCTATCAAGAGACAATCAGAATGGCTGCAGATGAGAAAGAGGCCAGAGATGTTGAGAAGAGTAACAGAAGAGAGT
>NW_008690144.1:507-1109 GCF_000695815.1 Acanthisitta chloris | reverse complement strand
CCGTGGGCTGGGGGCTCCCAGGGCCCCCCCGGGGCTGCTGCTGAGCTGTGCTTGTGTCCCCGCAGAGCTGGGGTGGGAAGGAGAACGGGTTTGGCCTGGCCGAGTGCTGCCGAGACCTGCACATGATGGTGAGCTGCAGTCTGGGGTACCAGGAGGCCCCCAGAACTGGTCCCTGCCCCCCTTGTGTCCTGGGGGCTCCAGCACTGTCCCGTGTGTCCTGTTGCGTTTCGGGGTGCCCCACTGCCATCCTGGGCTACCCGCGTTGTCTAGTGTTCGTTTACCTCGCACCGCGCGTTTCCGACGCCGTCGTGTGCTTTGTTATCGTGTTCTGGGAGCGCCCAGCCCAGTGCCGTCGTGGTGTTCCCTGGTGCTGTCCCCTGTCCCCTTGGGGTGTTCTAGGGACCCCCAACATTCTTCTGTCTCCTTCTGACGTGTCCTGCGGTCCCTGACGTTCTTCTGCGTCCCCCGTCCCGTTCAGGGTCTCCCAACGGCCCTTTGTCAGCCTTACTGTGTGTTGGGGTCCCCCAGTGCCCTGCTGCCACCATGCCCATCTTCCGGTGTCCCCCAAGCCCCCAGGGGAGGGGTCTCCACTGCCCTCCCTC
>NW_008690144.1:0-350 GCF_000695815.1 Acanthisitta chloris | reverse complement strand
TAACTCCCCATGACTCTCTGCAGGCCACCAGCACCACCCTGCACTACATCCACATTGAACAGCTGGACAAGGTGAGTAGGGGTATTGTCTGGGGGGGGCTCTGCTTTGATTAGGGCCCCCCAAACTTTGTATTCTCATTTTTGCCCCTTCACCCCGATCTTGTCCCCCACCCCGCAATTTTCTGTGCTCCCCCCCCAGATTTCAGAGAGCCCGTCAGAGATCACCCTCACCAAGATGTACAGCATCCCCAAGGACAAGCAGGTGTGTGGGGGGACTTGGGGGTTTTGGGGGACACACCACGGTGACCCCCAGAATCCTCCCTTACCCCCCAAATCCTGCCGCCCCCCAAG
>NW_008690143.1:0-8681 GCF_000695815.1 Acanthisitta chloris | reverse complement strand
CCTCTCGCCCCCTCGGCCCGGGCAAAGGTGAAACCCTGGGAGGGTCGGGCTGAGCCGGTGCTGCCCCGAGAAGGGACAGCCCAGCCCTTACTCAGGCAGGGTTTGCTCTCCGGGCTAGGGTTTTTTAACAGGCAGGGATTTTCAGCAGTGCACACAGTGAGGTCTGTGCCTTGGCTTCTGAGGCTGCTTGGTTTTATCCTCCGAGGCCCGAAATGAACTCCTCTGGGTTCTTGGCAGAGGGGGCTGCTGGTGGCCCTGGACAGCCAGCTGGCCTCAGGAAGAGGAATTGCAAAGGGAAAGGGGCAGGGGGTTGCACATCACAAAATGCCAGGCTCTACTGTGCAATCACACCGAGGCAGTGCTTCTTGCCACAAGGCAAAGGGAAAGTGCCTGGCCCAGAGCTCAGCGCTGAAGAAACCTGGCACGGGTGGTGTGAACCAGTTGTACAAGGGGAGCTCAGGGCTTTGTACTCCTCTCTGGTCTGGGCAAGGAAGTCAGGGGAGGGATGTCACCCGTTTCGAGTTTCAGAGGCCTTTGGCAGCCTCTTGCCGGGCTGCAGTTTGTCCTTGTATAAAAGACAAAGCCGGGTCCTATCAGAGGAGAGCCTGGCTGAGACGGATGCACACAGAGTGGCACAGAGGGAGGAACTTGGGTACAGCTGCTACATGGGCTCCCGGGACACTATCTGCAGCCCTCCAAAGCTGCTCTCATGCCATTTCTGGTATCCCAGGAACACCAACACAATTCACTGTATCTTCTTACATGCCACTAAAGCTCACATCAAAACCCTTGGTGCCATCATAGGACTGGGCAATAATAAAGCAAAGGAAAGCAGCTGTGCTGAGATTTTAGTTCCAGGTCTACTGCTCGTCCTTCTCTGGCTTTATAGAAAGGCTTTGTGCCTCAATTCCCCCTTCTCCCCCCACCGAGAAATGAGCAAAGGACAAAGTGAAGAGGAGTGTTAGTGAGCATGGTGTTGATGGGAAGGCAGCACCATGCTGAACCTGCTCAGATCAAGTGCTGGAGACCTAGGTCCTGCCCACAGTGACCCCCAGGGAAGGGCAGCTGCCCTTCCTCACTATTCCCAAGGCCTGGCCCCTACCTTGTTGCGCTTCTTACTGGCAACTGAATGTGGCTGCAGGCTTCCTGAGGAGCTGGTGCTGCTTTGCTGTGGGAAGGTGATTCCACCCAGCTGAGACTGCAGGGGAGAAAGCGGAAGCTGAAGCCATTGGGGTTTAGTTCTCACCTCAGTTTCCCAGATCTGAGCATCTGCCTCCTGGCATGGGTTGGGGGAGGAAGCCTCCTCCCTTCTCCCAGTGCCACGCAGGCAGCACAGGCTCCCCTGGAGACACAGAGGATCTCGGGGAGTCAGGATGCACAGAATTGCAACCCAGGGAACCCACCCACTCTATGCTTGCCAGTTTTATGCCTGGCAGGGTCCCCATCTCCTCTGGCTCCTGCCCTACTCACATGGTAAGTTAGAGGACTCTTGTTCCTCCAGTCATTTTCCAATGGCTTCTCTGGGTTGTTTGTGCCTCGGGTGTGTTCAGGACCCTTCCAGGCCTCCTCCAACTCCACTTCTGGACTCTGAGGCCTTTTCCAGCTGTCATCCGGCCGTAGCCGTACACCCGGACCTCGAGCAGGGGGTTCCCACTCCTTTTTCAGCTGGCGCACCACACTCACATGGCACATGGGCTTCTCTTGGCGCTTCCAGTCTTTTGCCCACACCTGTGCTTGGTGGGCATCCCCCCGACCCCTCCAGTTCTGCTCCTGTGGTCGTGTTGGGCTCATGGGGCGCAGGGGCTTGCCTCGGCCTTTCCAGTCACTGCCGGTGCCCTTCCCAGCTTGGGAGGACGTCAGCTTATCCCGGAGGTTCTGCCAGCCACATTCGGGTGGTTTCCTGGTTGCTGAAATGTGCAGCACCTCCCTCGGCTTCGTCCGTTGCCTCTCTGTCCCCCGCACCAACCTGGGAGGGGAGATGTCCTTTTGGCTTTTCCTTGTGCTCTCCATACGTCTCCCAGGACTGAGCGATCGTGGTGGTGGCCCTGCCCTGCTCAGCCTGCTGTGATCCGAGACCTTCCCAATGCCTGTGGGGTGCAGGGATTCCCCTCGGTTCTTCTTCTCCAGTGCTTGCCGTGTACCCCCTGCCTGCCAGGTGGCTCGGCCCCTCTCCAAGTTTGAGGGGCGTCCAGGCTCTCCTCGGCTTCTCCAGCTTTTCTCAGAGCGACAGGCAGGGCTCACGGGTTCCCCCATCCTCCTCTCTGACCTGTGGAGTGGGCTTGCAGAGCGTGGACTCCGGCTGCCTCTCTCCAGCAGCCAGCTAGGGCTGGTAGGGCGTGGGGAGTCGCCCCGGCTCCTGCTGGCCTTCTCGGGGAGCCGAGCCGGGCTGGGGGAACGCAGGCGCTCCTTGGTGTCTCTGCTGCGCTGCTCGAGCTGCCAGGAGACTCGCTGACCCTAGGGTCATGGGGGAGAGAGAGCAGAGAGTCCTATTAAGAAAAAAAATGCCAATGAGTGTTACAAGATGGGATTAGGGCTGGGAGGTAGTTTGGTTAAATGGGTCCCCAGAGAGCAATTGCATCCCCGTGCACAGAGCCAGCCCGTATCGAAAAGAAGCATCTTGTACCCAAAGGGTGGAAGGACTGCTGCAATTTAAGACCCACGGGTCCCAGTCCATGACAGAGGCAGAGCTGGGATTACAGTGAATATGGAGCAGGGGAATGAAAAAGAGAAGCATGTGGCAGAAATAGAGGAAAATGTGGCAGGAAAAAGCAGCCCAACTTGGAGAGTTGGAATGAGGTCCTGCCATGCAGCCAAGCCTCACCTCCCTGGGCAGGCAGGGGCTGGACTGCCTCCGAACTAGGCGGCCTTTGCTGGGTGGCACCGGCGTCTTGCCATCGAGCCGGTCCACACGGCCCTCCTCCAGAGCCTGGAAGGCCTCCAGCGTCTCTGATTTCCTGTGGGTACACACAGTTTGTCCAGCTGCCACCCTGCTCAGCTGGGAGGCAGACCCTGCTCCACCTCAGCCTGACCCCGTAGACCTCCACCTGCGCAAGACACTGTGTCATCGTCTCTCCCTGTTCCTATCTCTTCAACCGCCTCAGCTTTTGTGTCCTGCTGCCTCATCCATATCTTCTTCACACTATTCCTCAAACTTCCCTTCATCTGGTCCTTCACATCCCACGCACCTGCCCAGAATACTTCCCTGGTCCCGTGTCACCAACACTGGAGCCTCCCTTGCTTCCCCAGCCAAGACCTAACCAGCAACTGGGTATTTCTTGGCATCCCCTGTTGTTTCCTGATGAAATAGTGGATGTTGACTCCCTGGGGAGCCACTGAGACTGGGGAATACCTTTCCTTCACCCTTTCTATAGGAAGCCCTGATTTGCAGTACGTCCTGCAGTTTCCAGAAGGTGGCTGTGAGGATGAGGAAGGTGGGCTGTTCCCTTCCAGCAGTGCATCTTCGCTCCACCTTTCCAATGGCCTCAGCTGGGGTGTGCCACAATGAGAGAGCTCCCCAGGTCGGGAGGTGCTGAATCTGAACCCAGCCTTTGCTTTAAGGGAAATTTAAGCACATCTGAAAGCTGAGCTTTGCCATTTAGCACTCTCTCCCTGAGGCATGGTGATTTGGAGTGGGGGCCCCCCAACAGCATAGAGGGGCAATTCCCCACTATGAAGTCCTGTTGCTTCTCACCTGCGTTCACAGCCAAATATCCTCTCCACCTCCACTCGGCCAGGACTGAGCGGCCGGGAACCGCAGTGTTCAACAGCATCCCTCTGGCCGAGGCGCTTGGGCTTGGGCAGGTCTGCCAGCACCGAGTACTCCTGCCTCTCCAGCCCGTACCGCCCCTCTGCGCTCCCACTGCTGGAGTGCCTGCGGGACTCCCGAGCCCTAGAGCCAGCAAGGTGCCCACTGCCACTCAACGGGTCACTGCGGGCTGACGGGGAGCCAGCTGGGGCACGTGGCAGGGTGGATGCCCAGGGAGGGTCAGTTTTCCGATGTTTCGGCCAGCTCTCCTCGGACTTCTGGCTGGCAGGACGGTGCTCTGGGACGGGGAGAAGGCCGTTACTGGGGGAGGCACGAGCGACGCGGGATGCCACCACGTCCACGGCAAAGCAGGTCTTCGGAGGAGAGCTAGAAACGGTCCAGGAGGGCAGAGATAAAACCCAGACTCCCTCCAGGCAGGGTGGGAGCGCTGGGACACAGCACTGCAAACTGAGGGCATGCCAAACCATGCAGACAGAAAACACCCTAGAGACCCACAGTTCATGGTCAGCACACCCAGAGATGGATGCTCATATGGTGCCCATGGAGGTGTCGAACACCTCTTGGGACCAGAACTGGATAAAGAGATGCCAAATCTAAATAGAGAACTGCTGTGAACTTCAGAGACCCCTGGGTGGTAAGCATATCAGAACTAGGATCTGACATGGGAGCAAACCAAATGTACCTGATTTCAGTGGGGAGGTTTCTTTCCTAGAGTCCTGGGCGTCGGTTCTTACCCAGGACCCAGAGGGAACGGGCTGAGCCCACCTGGGTCTGTCTGCCTGTAGGGCTTGCGGCCGCGCCTTCTCCTTATAGCCCATGTAGCTCATCATGTCCCGTTTGCCTGATCCCAAAGTGTTGTCCCACAACCGGGTCATTTCCCCTTCCTGGGAGACAAGATAGGGCAGATCTCTGCAATGGGGATCAGTAGCTTTTGAGGGCTGGAAGGAGGTAAGAGCATATTTGAGATGTTACAGCCCATTGAGCCTAAAGCTGCTGGTAAAAGGGAACCAGAAGAGGAGATGCATGAGTGTAAGATGCCCCCAGACCAACAATTACAAGAAACAACATAGGAAAGTCCACATGGGGGAATCCAAGAGCAAATCTCACGTGCTCTTAAGGTGGGAGACCCTCCTTTGTGGGGACTTGCAGTTTAAGCTGATCCCCCCCCTTGCATCTCAGAACCTTAGAATCATAGAATATCTTGAGTTGTAAGTGACCCATAAGGAGCATCCAATCCAACTCCCCACACATGATGGGCTCCTTCTTCTGTCTGCCCAAGGCAGGAGAGCCAGAGGGGCAAATGCAATGGGTCTGTGTGCCCAGGAACCCTCTGAATGTGCCCAGCAGAAGCAGCATTGAAGGTCCAAGGGAGCTGGGAGTACCAAAATAGCCCAAACCACAAGAGATCCCCATCTCACCCTGGCAAGCGTGGAGTTGGCTTCGGCACAGGTGCTGGGTTCGGTGCCAGTTTCTCTGTGCTCACCCTCAGCTCCGGGGCTGAGTGGGGGATATCTCCTGCTCTCGTGCCAGCTGTGGGGCAGGGAGAGAGGACAGCTGGTGGTCAGCACAGCCCGCAGAGCTCAGGGGCAGGTGGCAGCACTGGCAGCCCAAACCACACTGGCTCACTCTCTACTGGATGGGCATAGGCTGGCACAGTCCATCCTGGGACCACCAGCCTTGCTCTGGAGGGAGTGAAGATGAAGGAGACTCTTTCCGAGGCTTCCTGACCTCTCCTGGGACAGCCAAGAGAAACAATTAGAGGGGGTTTCTCAGTCCTTTTTCTCAGGCACCAGTGTGCAGAGCATTAGGGAGAAGGCATCTGATTTCCTTCTGCTTGGCTTCCCACTCCCCTCCTCCACTCTTCCCACTGAAGGGGATTGTTGGAGCAGCACAGCTCCCGGCTGGTACTCACCACTCTGTCCCCTCCACTGGGCCCACGCACACGTATACCTCGCACTGGGGGGCTAAAATATGGAGGGCGTCCCAGGGCTCTCCTGGCTTTGCGTCGCTGCAGGCATCGCACCCTGCGACCTCCCCGACATGCTCCTGCGAGGAAGAAGGGGGTGCAATGGTGCTGTCAGCGTGTCAAGGATGAGGGTGAAGGCTGCCCTTTGGAAATGCCTGCTTCTTCTATCTCCTCCGAGAGCAGCCTGGCCTCCAGGGCTCTTGATATGTCTCCCAGCCCACTGTTGAGATTTTTCTCCTACTTCAAGAGGCCAAAGAGGCCCAGCATGCTCCTATTTGATGCTGAATGCTGCAGACATCCCAGAGATTGCATATGTAGATGAGGGCTCAGGAAAACTGTCCCCCCATGTTGGCATTGATGCTGCTGGCAGCCGCTCTCCCTTGCCACCAGGACAGCTCAGGGAGAGGCAGCAACGGAGCCAAGAGGAAGGAAGATTTTTGCAGAAAAGGCTGTAGTCCCAGCCTCTGCCTCTCTCTGTCAGAGCTTGCAGGCGTCTCAGCATCCTCCCTGGCCCCGTTGCCTGCGGGGCTTATGGGCAGCAGTGGGGGAGGCTCCGGGGAGCCTGCTGTCTGTGCCGCCTTCCCTCCAGCATCTCGCCCGCATCGGGATTCACTCAGAGGTGACAGCTCTGAGGAGATCACGGGCGAAGGGCTGAGGTAACCTTAGAGGGCCCAGGGCCAGGGGGAGAGAGGGAGAGGGCGAGAAAGAGAGAGGGAGGCTCATTACTATTTCATCATCCCTGGCCAGTCGCTCCTGGAGGACGGCAAACAACACGAAACCCTCCGTGAACATGAAACCAGCTGTCGCCCGGTCAGACACAGCCAAGTAGCTTGTGCGTCAAGCCCTGTCCCAAAGCACCATGTTGAATCGAGTTATCTGGAGCCCAAAGTGCCATGAGATTTATCCCTCTTCTCCTTGCTCTCCAGGAACAGCTCGCTGCAGCTGCTCCAGGGACAGGACTCAACCCTGGCCCTAAGCCAACAGCCGGAGGCCACAGGGAAATCGACCAGGACCATATTTAAGGTGAGGCAAGCTGTAAATGCCAGCAGGCATCAAACAGAGATTAATCCGGGGGGGGTCCCTGCTCTGCCATTCCCCTCTTCCCTCCTTATAGCTTTGCATCTGCAACACCCCTGCTTTCCCTTCCAGAATCTATCAAGCCCTTCGTACCGCGTGTCCAGCCCTTCCCTGCTAAGGTGTCTCCCAGCTTTGATCAGGACACGATAAATTAATGGATTCCTATGCTTGGAAAGACTCACCATGCAGCTTTCCCCCCCAAGACCTCTAGAAATCCCTTTGTCTTAGGGATTTCCATCTCTACAAAGGCAGGTTGGAGTCCATGTAGAACAAAGGGGCCCTTAATGAAGTATCCATAGCCTCCAGGTGGGATGAAGGATCTCACCTGGATAGCATGCTGATGAGCCCCTATATCTTGGAAACAGTGCTGGCACAGGCCTTTTGCAGGTATGTTGGCTTCAAAATTCATGCAGGGCGCATCATCCACTGACTCAGACATTGTGCATAGCAGGGATGAAGATCTTTGGCTGATGAGTTGCTGGCAGGGGTCAATCAAGAGGAAAAGAAGGAACAGCAGCAGAAGATCAGAGGTTAGGCTCCCCCAGCCTCAGGCTCCTGTGGAAGCAGGAATATTATTCCTAGACTAAAGTTTGCTGCTCTCAGCTGTCAGTCCTGGAATCAAAGGGAACCCAGGTACAAGGTGATCAGTATGATCCATATAATTATAGATAACAAAAGGGTGTGCTCTAGAAGGGACCTCTTTTATAAGGGGGCACTGCTCTGCAGCCTCAAATGACTGCTGACACTCCCCAGTTTGGGAGTCCTTGCAAACAGAAGGAATGATGTGCATGTCCTGCTATTTTGTTTGATGGAAGTTTTCTTCCTTCAGGCTCTCTTAAAGTAAGCCCTTCTTCTTAACTATGCTGCCCATAAAGGGATGGCTATAAGCAGCTTAGGAAATTTGGAAACCCACTGAGACTCTTCTTAAATTTGTTGATCCCACTAAAATTTCCGAGACATGTAGGACAGTTGACTGCAAAACTGTGAAGTGCAACAAGCGTTGTTAGCATAACAGCTGGGCTTCGGACTTCTGTCCTGGCCTTTTTGGGAGCATCCTGCCCACCATCACCTCATCTGTCCTGCAGGGCTTGAGAGAAAGTCCTTGGATTTGAGGATGTTATCTGTGCTGGGAGGGCTCCATCTAATTTGCCCTGAGGAGGCACAGACAGAAGGACAGGAAACCAGTCCAGCATCCGTGATGTGAACATGCCACTGCTGCCCTAAACATGGACACTTGGGTTAAAGAGGCTGATCAAAGACGGCTACGGCTGCTCCCCAAAACAAGCAGAGCCAACTGTCAATGCCAAAGCCAAGCTATAACTTTTGTTTGTCAGTGCACTCACTTGCAATACAGCAAGTTGCACTAGCACCAGCTTTGCAACCTCCCTCCTCATACTGGGGCACGTATTCTTGACTTGTTCATGCGGAATGCTAAACAGGAGCCTAAGCACTTCCCTGCCAGGGATGCAGCACGGAACACGCGAACATCGCTGCCCACCCCTGCCCATGGACTGCCACCCGTGGCTGACGCTCCACTGCCTGATGGGCAAATCATTGCTCCCCACATCCCTTGGGGCCTACTGCCAGGATAATGCTGTAATCCCCTTTTTTGAGTCCACGTAGGCGTGCACGCCCGCAGCCAGCCACGCTCAGTGCTCCCAGTGCCTCCCAGTATCCCCAGTACCTCAGCTTCCCTACGGCTCCCAGCACCTCGCCGCCCGCCGCGCTCCCCCCTCAATGAAGCTCTCCGTGGGAACGCGGGCAGCGAGGCCACGCCCCCTCGTCTCTGATTGGCTGTCACCGAGCGGTGATTTGCATACCGCGCTGTGATTGGCCGCCGGCGGCGCGCGGCGATGGCGCCCACGGGTGCGG